>NW_021319108.1:55177-90815 GCF_001605985.2 Dendrobium catenatum | reverse complement strand
CAATTAATGAGCTCCTTTGAAGCTCTTCTATTTAAGAGCTCTTATTCTACGTTTTTGAGTACCTTTGGCTGCTGCCTTGACCTGAGAAGACCTTGAGGAGAGAAAGAGAGAGAGAGAGAGAGAGAGGATCTTGTGAGGGGGAGCTTGTGAGGGGATTCACAAGGGTTGCTTCAAGGATCGCTCTGCTTGTTCTTCATCTAGAGTTTCTCGTCCGTGGAAGGGTCGGTAGAGGTAAGGAGTTAGCTTTTGGTTGTTGTTCTCTGCCAGCTTAAGGAGGAAGAAAAAAGAGATAGGTTCTCTGCCTTGCCGGGGTGGCAAAAAGGAGGTTCTTGTGAGGGCTTCTCCGCCTAGCCGTGGGGGCTAAAGGAGAGTCACCTTTTGTAGTGCAATACTTGGAGGGTGCCTCCAAGGAGTGGACGTAGGTTGAGTTGATCGAACCACTATAAATTTCTGTGTTCTTATTTTTGCTTCTGCACTTTTAATTCCACATTTACTTTTGTGGTGTGATTTTGGTTTATACGATTTTTATTCTTTGTGAAAAGAAATTTTAAAATACCAATTCACCCCCCCCCCCTCTTGGTTAGCTTGGGCCAGTTCTATAGGGCTTAACATCCCTAACGAACTTTCAAAATTATCAAAAAGAGTTTGTCTAGTAATTGAATAACCTTCTGTGATGTTTCTATTTTCAAAGTTAGCAATGGATCAAAATTCAAACGTTTTGTAAAACTTGATTAAAATTCAAAAGTTTTGTAAAACTTGATTTTTTGAATTTTTCTCTGATACCACTTGAAAGTTTGTGAGGGGTGTTAAACCCTAAAGAACTAACCTGAGGCTAACCAAGAGGGCGGTTAATTGGTAGTTTCAAAAAAATTTAAATAAAAAGAAAATCTTTTTTATCATTTTAAATATTATAAAGCAAAATAATAACTTTCGATACAGAGAAAAAATAATTTTTACAATGACAAAATAATCAGGTATTTCAATCATAGAATAAATCACAAAAATGTGTGAAAATAAAATGCGATAAAAAGTAATAATAAAGAACACACCAAATTTTATACTGGTTTGGTCCCACAGTAAGGAAGAAAAGCCTTTACAAAATCTTTCCATTGACACAGTGAGACAAGGAACCTTGAATCCTTTTACTCCCTCCTAGAGAATATAGAGAACCTAAAAATCCTTTTACTCCCTCGAGAGCAGGTAGAGATCCTGGATCTAATGTTAAAAATGATCTCCTCAGAGCAACCAAGGAACCAACAGAGTAACTCAAAGAAGTTGACAAACACCATGCTTGGAGCAACCTTTATGATTCCCTCACAAACTCCCCCTCACAAGGATCTCTCCCTCTTAAATTCTCCCTCTTCCTTCTTTAATCTCCCTTTTGGATCAACTCCATAGCAAAAGATTAACCACAAGGGATAATACCATTGCTTAAATAAAGATCCTCTAAAAGAAGCCCTAATTTTTAATTCTACACAACTGATCATCTAGGATGATCGATAGATTATCATGTACGATTAGTGTAAAATAGCTCTATCAGGAAGGACGATCACCTTTGCTCTGTATGATCAATACATGTATTTGTACAGTTCGTCTAGTACAATCTTTCAATTCTCCAGGATAATTAGTTCAACATACTATATTGATTATCCAGTATGACATTGGATAATTGGTGGAGATCTTCATATCATCCTAAAAACATCTTGGGACATCCAAGACGAGTTTCCTGGATGATTAAAGTAAAGTTATAGTTTTTCATCTTGGACGATAGGGGATCTTCCTATAAAATACACTATATCATCTAGTACAATCTTGATTGATCATCCTGTACTATATGATTAAATAAATTAACCATAATTACTCTCCTAATCATCATATTAATTTAGGTATGATTGTCATAAATCATCCAGGATGATACATATCGTCCTGTATAATTATAAACAAATTTAAAATTTAAAACATTACCTAAATTGTGATTGGTGACTATTTTTTATCAAATAAACTAATTATCTTAGATGATATGGATATTCTAGTATGATTAGTTTAAACATTTGTAATTAGTCAGATGCCCTAATCAGGGTTTTTGTTTTTAACTGATCATCCAGTATGATCTCTAATAGTCCTATATGATTTCGTCAAAAATAGAAAAAATCTTTAACTCACCAAATTTCTCCCCATAAGTGTGTGTGTGCAAGGTACTTAGCTTGGGGTCCACCATATTTAAGATTTGACACAAAAAAGATAAAAAAAAAAATATTTATATGAAATTATAAGCAGACTCAACCCTAATATATACTATCTTGAACTGATTTGCATTGCAAGTGATCTTTGTGGACCTAAAAAGTTAGTACGCATGGCAAATAAAATAAATATTCAATAATAGTAGGGGTAAAAAAATAATAATGTTTATTATCATCAAAATCAAGGTATTTTGATCAAAATTTGCAACACAAATAGTAACCATTCTAAGCCCTAACTTAACTCATTCTCGGAATGCTTGCCATGTTTGCACCATTGAATAATAGATGCTTTGTATTGATGATGAGGTGTTTGTACTATACAATTATCATAAAAAAATATCAAATTTTTATCTATCCAACTTAGAAATGAAATAATGTAAAATATGGATAATTTAATAGTACGAAACTAGTTCGACAATATGAATAAAAATAGAATTTTAGATTTGTACATGATGATAATGACACTTTTCTAAAAAAAAAATCAAATAAGATCCATGAAACATTAAAACAAAAGTAATAAAAGAAAAAATCAAAGGAAAAATAGAGAAGTACAAACATAACAAACCAAAAATAGAGAATAAAACACAAACATAAAACAAAAGAAATACAACACAATTGCATTTTATAGAATTATAATTTTCAAGCATGAATATAAATAAAATCTAGTTCTTATGATGCTGAAAGTTTCAAAAACAAGTGATTATGTGAAAATATCTACAATTTGATTTTCACTAGCTACATGATATAGCTCAATTTCTTTTTTAGTGACATGTTCCCTAATGAAGTGATGCCTTATATTTAAATGCTTAGACTTGGAGTGTTGGAATGGATTTTTTTTAATGCAAATGGCACTAGTATTATCAAATAAAATTTAAATAGTACTAATTAAAAATCCTAAATCTATAAGTTATTATTTTAATCAAAGAACTTATGCCATATAACTTCCTAAGGATATATATTCTACTTCAGCAATAGAAAGGGCTACTGAATTCTATTTTCTGCTATACTAAAAACAAAAGATTTTCCAATAAAATGATAAGTTCTAGATGTGCTTTTTCAATCAACCCTACATCTTGTAATATCTAAATCAAAATTTCTAATAATTTAAAAAGAAGTGTTGTTCTTAGGAATTCAAATCCCGATAATTTAAGTTCCCAAAAGATATCTCAGAATTCTTTTAACAGCAGTCAAATGAGAATCTTTTTTATCAGCTTAAAAGCTAATATAAAGATAAATTCTAAACATGATATGAGGTCTGCTAGCAATTAAATAAATTAATGACCTAATTATCCCTCTAAATTTCTTTTGATCAATGGATTTTCCCTTAGAGTACTTATCTAACTAAACTAGGGAACTAAATGGTATACTTATTGGTCTAGCTTTATCTATTTCATACTTCTTAAGGATGTCCTTAATATACTTTGACTTACTAAGAAAGGTGACATTCTCTTACTACTTTATGCTATAACCATGAAAGTAACTCAATTCTCCTATCTAACTCATTTCAAACTGCTTACTCATTGTATTTAAAAGTTATCATAAAGCTTTTTATAAGTGAATCCAAACAAGATATCATCAACATAAATTTGAATAATAAAAATATCATCTTCTACTCCTTTTATGAAGAGAGTGGTGTCCATACTCCCTTTAACAAAAGATTTTCTAGTAGGAACATGCTTAGCCTTTCATATCATGCCCTAGGTATCTATTTTAGTCATTACAATACCTTCTTCAATTTAAACACATGATTAAGAAATTATAAATTTTCAAAATCTATAGGTTTCTCAACATAAACATCCTCTTTAATCAACCCATTAAGAAAGATACTTTTAATATCCATTTGAAATAATTTAAATCCTTTAAAACAGGCAAATGCTAGAAGCACTCTTATTACTTCAAGTCTGACTACAAGAGAAAAAGTCTTCTCAAAATCAATTCCTTCTATTTGATTATACCTCTGGGCCACCAATATTCCCTTATTTCTAACCACTACACCTAAATCATTCATCTTATTTTTAAAAACCTACTTAGTTCCAAAACCACTTTAATTTTTAGGTCTTTCTACCAACTCCCATACATCATTTCTATTAAATTGATTCAACTCTTCTTACATAGCTAAAATCCAAAATTCATCAAAAGGTGCCTTATTTATATCAAAGTTATGTACTTTCTTCCAACCCCAATCTTTTGAGGGGTTCTAGTAGCTAAAAAGTTGTTATATATCCCATGTTCTTTATAAAAAACTTAATTTTTTTTATTTTCAAATTCTCCACCATGGTTACTATGAATTGCAAGAATTTCACAAACTAGCTTCCTCTGAATCCAAGTAGAAAAATTTCTTGACTCATTAAATGATTCACTCTTATGTGATAAGAATCTAATCTAAGTGAACCTAGAATAATCATCAATAATTATATACTCAAAAACTTTCCCTCCTACACAAACTATGCTAATAGGTCCAAAAAGATTCATTTGAAGGACTTCTAAGGGGTTGCTAGTTCTTAGATCTTTAATTGAATAAAAGGAGGGCTTGACTTGTTCCCCTAATTGACACGCATCACACATGTGATCCTTAGTGAAGTCTAATTTGGGTATGCCTTTTAGCAATTCCTTCGGGGTAATCTTCCTAAGATTTTTCATGCTAGCATAACATAATCTTCTAGGCTAGAACCAATGTTCATCGGCAATAGTTTTTAGATAAAAACCATTCCATGTTAAGATAGTTGTTATGCATGTTTGATATTCTTGCAACTTGTATATTTTTTATGATTCCAAATATTATTGATTTGATTATTATTTCTCCTAAGATATTTTGGAAGAATTATTTTTTTCTCTTGCGAGTACTAACATTTTAGGGAAATCATACTTCGGCTTATTGAAGACTTTAAATAAAGAATAATTTAAAGATTATTGCAATTAAAGTTTGTATTTTTTATTTTATTGAGTCTGAGAGAGTGTGATTGTAACTGAGTAACTGAGCACACACACACCGGGGGAGAGTTTAAAATTCATATTTTTAAACTGATCGTACTGTAGATATCACTTCATATGATACGATCTCATTAGTTATTTTCCCTAACGAGCATTTGAATGAATAGAAAGGGAAAATAATTTTTCTAAGTATAAATCATATGGATGATATTTAATTTTGTACAGGGATGAACACCTCAATTTTTTCCTCAAATCAAGATCGTACAGATGATATTTAATTTTGTACATGGACGAACGCCTCTATTTTATCCTTAGACGAATATTATACGGATGATATTTAATTTCATACAGGGATGAATGCGTCAATTTTATCCTCAAATGAAGATCGTACGAATGGTATTTAATTTTGTATAGGGATGAATGCCTCTATTTTGTCCTCAGATGAAGATCATATGGACGATATTTAATATCATACAAGGATGAACGCCTTTATTTTATCCTCATATGAAGATCGTATGGGACAATGTTTATGTTCATACCAAGATGAACATCTCTATTTCTGTTCTCATTCATTTCATCCTGGCGTTTCATACATATGAACTTTAAAAGTTTTCTATTCGTATCGGATGAACTTATTTCATACGGCATGATGATTGGGTATGAAATGATTTCTTACCGATTCATAATGGGGTCATATGTAATAGTATTTGAACTATTCATACGTACAAATATATAATCATATTGTACGATTATGTATGTTAAAAATTAAAAACTTCAGTTTTTTTGGATGGTTTTTCATTTCTTTTGTATAAAAGGTCCACTAAAACTGACTTTTTAAAGTCTTATCTACGTGAATTTTCAAGAGCAATTAAAGGAGAGAGTGTGAGAGAGTGTTTGAGAGAGATTTCTTGCAAGTGGAGTGTGAAGGATTCACAAGGTTGCTCAAAAGTAAGGATCTCTTTGTAATTGTGGTTGTCACTCTACCTCTTATCTTTCTAGATTGCTTGTGAGAAGATCTTCGGATAAGCTCTGATACCTGCCGACAATTGGAGGGTGTGAAAGGATGAAGGTTCTCTGTCTACACTTAGAGGGTATTAAAGGACAAAGGTTCTCTGCCTAAACTTGGAGAGTATGAACAGTCGGTGATTCTCTGCTGACACTTAGAGAGTGTGAAAGGACGACGGTTCTCTACCGCACTGGGAAATGGTGGAAGAGAGTTTTGTGAAGGCTTCTCCACCTTGCTGTGGGGGAAAAAGGAGAGTTACTTTTGGAAATAGTGTAATACCTGAAGAGGGAGTCTTCAGGAAGTGGATATAGGTCATATTTGATCGAACCACTATAAACCATTGTGTCATTTTTATTTTCACTGCTTAATTTCTGTAAGTTTTCTATTATGATTGAAACGTTTTATTTTAAAAATTCTTAATTAACTTGCATCAGATTTTTAATTAATTTTTTGTCTAAAAATCTATGAAGTAATTTTTAAAATTACCAACTCACCCTTCTCTTGGTTAGCCTTGGGACATAAGCTTAGGTTTAATAACCTATTCCAAATTCAACAAGAATCAACAAATGGTATCAGAGCTTTTGTTTAAAAACCATAAGTTTATACTACTTTTTTATAAACGAACATGGCTACTTTTGGAAACCAAAACACACTTGAAGGATATTCGATCACTAGACCTCCTTTATTTGACAACATCCCTTTCAATTTTTGGAAAACACGCATATCAATATTTTTAAAGTCACTAAAATATCGAATGTGTATTTTAGTTCAAGAAGGGTATACAAAACCAACTAGATTACTTGATGGTATTAGAGTTAATACACCCTTTGTTGAAAGGGCTGTAGAACAACGTGACTTAGCACAGTTAAATACAAAATGTTTAAACATTTTCTTTTGTGCACTTAAGTCAAAAGACTACATACAGGTTTCCACTTAAAAAAGTGGAAATGACATATGGGATAAACTCTATATTACTTATAAAGGGACAAATGAAGTAAAACAATCTATACTTAATATCTTGTTACATTATGAATTATTTTATATGAAACCCAATGAATCTATTTCTAACATGTACACAATATTTACTCAAATTGTCACTTCTTTATATGCATTAGGTAAGGAACTAACAAAAGCTGAAATGGTTAATAAGATACTTGTTTGCCTGCTGTATATGATGCTAAAATTACTATAATTATAGATTCTAAAGATTTGAATATTTACTCTATTGATAATTTTCTTGGTTTACTAATTGCCTATGAGTAAGGAGTGAGTCAAAAGAAGATTGATGCAGGTGAACACCAAAAGGAGAAGAATATTGCACTGAAAGTGGAGGAGTTAGAGAGTGATCTATAATAACCTGAGGATGAGGATGACATCACTTTAATGACTAGACAGTTTAGAAGCTTTCTAAAGAGGAAGCAAAAGAGATGCCAACAGTGGAATAGAGGTAAGTTCAATAGGAATGTTAAGGTTTTTAATGATGTGATTTGCTACGAGTGCAGGAAACCTAGACATATAAAATCCAACTACCCAAACCTAAAAGCCATTCCTAGCAAGGAGAAGGAAGAGGAGAAACCAAATGTGAAGAACAGAAAGAAGAGATTCCAAAGAACTTTTTGGGCAGACTCGACTTCAGATTTGTTAGAAACTAAAAGGAGGAGGAAGTCATCAACTTATGCTTAATGGCTAATAATCTTGATTAGTCAGATCAAGAAGAGGTATGTGAATTAACCTATACTGAATTGTTAGAAGTTTCTGAAAGAATTCATGATGAATATAGGAAGTTAAAGAAAATAAATACTAGTCTAAATTTGGAATTACAAGAACTACAGAGAGAACATAAAATCCTTAAGAAAGATTATGCATTGATAGATAAGAATCACATGAGTTTACTTGATGAATTTGATAACTTGAATAAGGAGAATGAGATTTTGAAAACATCATATGCTCAATTAGAAAAAGATTTCAAAAATTTTAAATATGAATCAAAAAATAAAGAGAATCATTTGAATTATAGTAATAATGTGTTAAAAGATTTAAACACAATTTTTAAATTAAAAAGAAAAGCTCTTGAGAAAAATAGGAAACCACCAACACTTGAAGATTTTACAAATCCTATTTTGTATCCAAAATTTATGTATCCTAGGAAGAGATAGAGTAATTATAGAAGATTAATAAATCCATTTCCGAGAGTTAAATGTTATTATTATGGCATATTTGGATATATAGCACACACTTATACTTTGGATAAGAAAACTCATTTAGTTTGAAAACCTAAGATGTATAAACCTAGACATATCATACATGCATCTAGTTTTATTTTTCCAAAAGGAGAACCCAAACTTATTTGGGTTCCTAAGTCTAACATTTGATAGTTTTACAGGAACACTCTCATATAAGGCCTCGTGAGATCATTTGGTACCTAGATAGTGGTTGCTTAAAGCATATAACTAGAGATACTAAGCAATTATATCGCTGGAAGTCATAAGTGGAGGCAGGGATACACTTAGAGATAACACCACTAGGAAGGTGGTTAGATCAGGTATGATTGGAAACCTACAAATTTTTTTCATAGAGAATGTACTGTTTGTATAAGGCTTGAAGCACAATCTATAGAGTATTAGCCAGCTATGTGATAAAGGATACAGTATAAAAATTTTTCCTACTAGCTGCATATTAATCCTAAATGGTAATGATGTCTTGCATGGTTTAAGGGTAAATAATGTTTATATGCTAGATTTAAACTGTATAAAAACTCCTAATATTTTTTATTTGAAAACCATTTCTGATGAGTCATGGCTATGGCATAGGAGACTTTGTCACTCTAGCATGAAAAACTTTAGAAAATTTACCCAAAAGAATTTGGTTACAGGTATACCAAAACTAGACTTTAATAAGGATCACCTTTACGATGCATGTCAATTAGGAAAACATGTGAAGTCCTCTTTTCAATCTAATAAGGATCTTAGAACTAGTAAACATTTTGAGATTTTACATATGAATCTTTTTGGGCTAGTTGGAACTGTAAGTCTAGAAGGAAAGGTATATGAATTTGTGATTGTATTTGACATTTCTAGATTCACTTAAGTTAAATTATTATTTAATAAGAGTGAATCATTTGAGGAGTTTAGAAATTTTTTGACTTGGATTCCAAGGAAATTAGGGTGTGAGATTTTAACAATCCAAATTGATCATGGTGGTGAATTTGAAAATGAAAAATTTGAGGATTATTATAAAGAGAAAGGAATTAATCACAATTTTCTGCACCTAGAACCCCTCAGCAGAATGGGGTAGTTGAAAGAAGAGAATAAAATATTAATACAAGCCGTTCGAGCCATGTTGGCAGAATATTCACTTCCTAAATATTTTTGGACTGATGTGACTAGCACTACATGTTATGTTCTAAAATGGGTAAACTTCAGACCAAAATTGAACAAAACACCCTATAAGCTTCTTAAAGGGAGAACACTTAATTTGTCATATTTGCATGTTTTTTTATGTAAGGTGTTCATACACAATAATGGAAAATTTACCTTAAGAAAATTTGATACAAAATAAGATGAAGGAATTTTTCTTGGATAATCTAGTATTGGGAAATCTTATAGAGTATTCAACAAAAGAACCTTGGTAGTTGAGGAGACCGCACATGTTGTATTTGATGAATCTGGAATTTTGAAAGAGCCAAAATTGAAAGAGGGTGAGATAGAAAAAAACTTCCAAAAGATTAAGAAAATTATTTTGGTTAAAAAGCATGAGATAGAAAACCCGTTAACTAGAGATTGAGATTTTCTAAAAACCACCCAAAGGAATTGATTTTAGGTGAACCTAGTGATGTTGTTAGGACTAGGCATGGACTAAGCAAAGAAGTCAATCATCTTACCTTTATTTCTATGATAAAACCCATAAATATAAATCAAGCACGTTCGGATGAATTTTGGATTTTGGCAATCCAAGAAGAATTAAATTAATTTGTGAGAAATGATATTTAGGAATTAATTGCAAGGCCAAAGAAATAAAGTGTAGTTAGAACTAAGTGGGTATTCAAGAACAAAATGAATAACTCAGGAGTTATTATTAGGAATAAGGATAATTGGTAGCTAAGCGGTATAATAATATTGAAGGAATTGATTTTGAGGAGACTTTTTCCCTTGTAGCTAGACTTGAAGCAATTAGGGTTTTGTTAGCCTTTGCCTATTTTAAAATATTAAAATTATTTCAAATGGATATTAAAAGTGCCTTTCTAAATAGGATAATTCAAAAGGATGTTTATGTTGAATAACATCCAGGTTTTAAAAATTCAAAATACTCAAATCATGTTTTAAAATTGAAAAAGGTATTATATGGATTGAAACAAGCACCTAGGGTTTGGTATAAAAGGTTGAGCACTTTCCTACTTGAAAAATCTTTTAAAAAAGGAAGTGTTGACACCACTCTCTTTTTGAGGAAATTGGGAGACTATATGCTCATTGTACAAATTTATGTTGACGATATTATCTTTGGATCTACAAATAAAAATATATGTGGTGATTTCTCTAAAATAATGAGTAGTGAATTTGAGATGAGTCTAATGGGAGATTTAAGTTACTTTTTAGGTTTTAGCATTAAGTAAATTGAGGAGGAAACATTTCTTAGTCAGTCAAAATATGTTAAAGACATTCTCAAAAAGTTTGAAATAGACAATGCTAAACCTGTCAGTACACCTATGAGTTCCTCATTTTAGTTAGATAAGGACCCAAAAGGAAAATATGTTGATCAAAAGAAATTTTAAGGGATTATTGGATCTTTGCTTTATTTGACTGCTAGTAGACCCGATACTATGTTCAGTGTTTATTTATGTGCTAGATTTTAATCAGATCTAAAAGAATCACATTTAACTATAGTGAAAAGGATTTTGAGATATCTCTTGGGAATTCAAAACTTAAGGATTTAGTACCCTAGGTTCAGTTCTTCATTTGAAATAATTGGATATTCAAATTCGAGCTTTTTAGATTATAGGGTTAATAGAAAGAGGACATCTGGAACATGTCAAATTATTAGAAATTCTTTAGTTTCTTGGTCTAGTAGAAAATAGAATTCTGTAGTCCTATCTACTACTGAAGCTGAATACATTACCTTAGGAAGTTGTCTGGCACATGTTCTTTGCTTAAAATAACAATTGATTGATTTAGGATTTATAATAGGCATAATTCCAATTTATTTTAATAACACTAGTGTCATTTGCATTTCAAAAAATCCTATTCAACATTCTATAACTAAATATATAGACGTAAGACATCATTTTATAAGGAATCATGTATCCAAAGGAGAAATTGAACTTAATCATGTTTCAACTAAAAATTAATTTGCATATATTTTTTCAAAAATACTAGCATTTGATACTTTCAGTACATTAAGAACAAGGCTTGGTGTGATTGATCTAAATGCTTAATTAAAATTTTCTATAAACTTGATATATATGTTTGTGTGTTTTTTATTTTTTTTATTTTACGTGCGTATTTATTTTTATGATTTTTTGTTTTTGTATTTTATGTTATTTTGAAATGTTTTTACATCAAATTTTTCTAAGTGTTCTATATGAAATTATTTTCAAAATGAACGAATTCTGTAGCAAGTCAATCGTTGAGTTGGATTGATTGTGTATAGTTTTGTTTTCACAATACATATCGTATTTTATAATCTCCAAATCATCCCGGATGATGTGTATTCATTCATATATATGCATGTTGATGGTTATACAGGCAGAATCAGTTATTATAACTGATCGTACGTACGAACCTGGAGTTTTATATATGAACCATGTGTCATTCAATATGGGGGACGAATCAAACCGTCTTTAAAACGATCTTAAATAATCGATCATCCTGGAAGAACACATGTTTGTCTGTATGATCGTATGGTCAAAAAGTCTATATGAAAAAATGCCTCATAAATTGTGTGATTACAAAAAGTCATTTCATTTTGAACGTACTCGTTCGTACATACATAGTTTATTTTTGTACGTACTAAAAATTTAATCGTACTATACGAACTGAGTTTCATAAGTATGAAAGATTATTTTTCTTTAAATAGGAGGGCTTTGGAATTTATTTTCATTCACTTTTATAGCCTTCTCCAATCCTTCAAATCTTTGCAATAGCAAGTTCTAGCAAGAGCGGTAGACTCCTCAAGGGTTCGTCTTCCTAGAGTGAAGATGATAACTTTCTATCTAAGACTAATGAGGATTCATTTCTTAGGTTCGTTTCTGCCAAGATTATATCCTCTATAATCCTTCTCTAAGAAAATATTAACTTTCAAGTGATGCCACTTTTTGCTGCCACCCAATTTGCTTTTATCCCGACCCTTATTCACTCCTATAATAAGGACACATTTCACTACTTTCTAGCCAACATGTCCTTTAGCACTGACCAAAGTAGGATTAGATCTTATGTTCTGAAAAAGCGAGTTGAAATAATAAAGAAAGATTTGGGAACTTTTTTGCAATTAGGACTCAAGGAATTAGAGCCCACACTTTAACCTCTACTTCTGATTTTGACTGGACTAAAATAAATAAAGTAATTATAGGGATTGAATAAGTGTGTCATTTGCCTAGGGTGTCCACTTTGAACCAAAATTCTAGGATCATGCATCATGTTCTTAGAACCTCTATAAATACTAAAGATAGTGACCATATTAATATTACTCCTCTTCTTTCCACCATCACTTACCTTATTATGACTGGATAACCTATATATGAAGCCTAAGTCATTATTGATTACATTCATAGGCTTTTTGAAATTGGCCATGTCTCTGATAAGAGAAAGAAGAACATTGCTTTAGGACACCTAGTGACCTATATTCTTGAAAAGAAGTACAATCTAGTTCATCCTGATCCTCATTTAGAACTACCTATCTACTTCGCTGATGCTTCATTCCGAGCACTTTTTGGGAGAGAAGATGGAAGTGAGGATTCTGAGGGAGAAGGATGAGCACCTGCTTCTACACCTTCACCTGTACCTACGCCTGCTTATGGACCAGCCTTTTAAGAGATGGTCCAGCACTTTGATAGACTTTAGAGTCATTTTGATCAGCACTTTGATCAAATTCAAACTCACCTACACTATTAGGATGCTCAATATCAGTAGGATATGGGTTTGATTTAAATTCAGTTCGAATCAATGAACACCAATGTGGCTATAATGAGTAGTTATTTTTTCTTCTTCAACCAGCCACCTCCTCTAAACCAAGTCCCCTAGAGTTATAGATGTACTTCTTATATGATTATCTTTGCTAGTGCGTAGTGATGTGATGTGATGATCTTTAAATTATGTTTGTTTAGTGTTTTTATGTACTTATTTTGTGTCAGAATTTTGATGTTATGTTGTGATTTTATTGATATCATCTGAGCATTCATTGTATCTCTTCGATAACATGATATCAATAAAAATTGTCTTACTTTGTTTAAGTTGTTTTTATTCTCTATTAGAAATATTCGTTAGCCAATATGATAATCTTGACTTAATTGATCTTAAAAATATTATAATATAAATAGCAATACAAAAAATTAATTTCATTAGAAAATCTAATTTTTCAAAAATATAAGTTAATTTATAACTCGATTAAGTTAAGGCTATCAATCTCATGTTCCTTTTTAGGCATACATAATTTTTATATTATATTGTAATTTTGATGTCTTATTATTCTTTTAATTCTCTTTTCAATATACTACTCGGCAGTTTTTTAGAGAGAAAACGTCTGTGATTTCTAGAGAGAGAAAGTTTGTTATTTTTTAAATTTTATATTCGTGGTTTTTCCGTCTTCTATTGAGGCAAAGTGCTCGGCCATGGCGGTAGATGGCCGCCGGTCATCTTTGACTATGACGGAGTCTTCTAATCTTCGGCATCTTCGTGCAGCAGTGGGTCGTCAAGAAGAAAGCGATCGTCGTCGAAGGGCAAGAGGAGAGCTGGTCATTTTAGAGAGGAGTACTGCGCAGCAAGATAAGATTTATCTGGTGGAAGGTAAGGGAAAGAAGGTGCATTAGTCTACAGACTGTAAATTTGTTGGCCCGTCAGTTTTCCAAAATTTCTCTCCTGATCCGGGGGCTTCCTCTTCGAGAATAAAAATTTTTGTGAATCGTTTTGGGAATTTCAAGTGCAATCTCTGTCCCTGACAACAAGATAAACGTGAATTCCCTTAGTTCAGTGAGCAAAGAAGTTCATTTTGGGAATTCAAGTGACATCAGAGAGAAGTACTGCTACACCGGTCAGCTGTGTTGATCCTGTAGTGTGGCGTAATCAGGGGAATTACTGTTCGGATTTGTTGGAAGTTAGGAAATGTGTTTCAGTAGATTTAGGTGATTGCTTGGCTAATCCTGTGTATCCTGTTATAGTAGAGGTAAATCCACCTGGTTTCAAATCTTCTCTAGTTGATAAGGAAGTCTAGTTTGCGGACAAGGTTACTGGTGTTTTGCCTAAGAAGATGTTTCATGAGTTGAAGGTTAATAATGGAAATACTAAACCTTACATCAAGTTAGATTTCAAGGAAGAAGAAGTTGTGATGTCTGATGATGGTAAGGCAGTGAAGCTATGTGAAGAATCCAAAAATCTTAATGCCAATAGGTTGGTGAAGTCATTGGTATTTAAGGTTTTTGGCAAGGAGATGCCTCCACACTTGGTTGCGTGGGAGGTAAGGCGCCAATGGAATAAGGTTGGTAAATTCCATTTTACTACACTTGGAAAAGGTTGGTTTTTGTGCTCGTTCAATGAATATGAGTCGATGGAGGAAGTGCTTTCAGGAGGACCCTGGTTTGTGAATGATCACATAATAGGCATGGAAAAATGGAATCCAAATTTTTTGACTTTATCTATGAAGGGTTTAACTTCGCCAATTTGGATCAGGATGGCTCAGCTTCCTCTTCATTGCTGGGATGAGCAGAATATTGCAATTATTGCATCCAGGATTGGCACTCCTCTTATGTTGGATGGTAATTTATTTCAATGGGGGAGAAGAGAATTTGCTAAAATTTATGTAAGGGTGAAGATTGACCAAAGTCTTCCGTTAGTGGTTTGGGTTGATAGTATTTCGGGGAGATTTTTTCAAAGAGTTGAATATTGAAAAATTTCATCCTTTTGTTTCCATTGTGGGAGGATTGGTCATGAGGAAAAGGATTGTAATAAGGAAAATATTGTTCCTTCGGAGAAGAAGGATGATAGCAAGGAAGGTGGGGTGGGAGATGGAATTGTAAAGGAGTCTGAGGTGTTGGATTCTATTTCTTACGGTCCTTGGGTAATGGTTAATCGTAAGAAAGGTAGAGGGTTTAACCAACATAGAGTTTTCTATAACAATCCTAAAATGAATGTTGTAAAGAATAAGAGCTCTCTTGAATAGACTATACAGCTGGTTCAGAAGTTGGCAATCCCAGAGAGGGAACAAGTTGTCCTAGGGAAGGAAGAATTCCAAAAATCTGATGGTGATAAAGGTTCGGCTGCTAGTAGAGTGGAGGAGGCTGCTGTAAAAATGGTTAACAAAAATAGTGGGGTAAAAGTGAATAATAAAACAGCTCATGAAATGTCTTTGTTGGAGTTTGATTGTAATAATAAGGTGGTTGATTCTGGAAGTAATTCTGTAGATGCTGATGTTACTGCTGATGGTCTTCAATTTTTAGCATGTAAATTTGCTATTGTTGGTTTCTTGCGAACTCAAGCAGGTCCTGATGGATTGCTTGCGAACTCAAGTATTCCCTATTCTATTTCTGATAGTTTAAAGATTGTGAATGGTGGTGCTGTCGAGAAGGACATTTTGGGAGTCAAGGCCATAAGGGAGGAAGAAGGTGCTGAGGAAGGGGAAATTGTGGTCAAGGATTTGGATTGCAATGGTTACTTGGATCTTGCTGGTCGTAAGGAGCCAGTGATTAACCAGGGATCGGAGAAGGTTCTTTCAATGGACTCCTCTGGTAAAAAAAATAAAGCTACTAAAAGAGCTTAAATCCCTCGGGTCTTCAAACATCATTGCTCCAAATAGGAAGTTGGGAGGTGGAAAATCTAAGAAGATTGGGGGTGCCACCCTCACTCTTAAACAATGACTTCCTTGGCTTTTTGGAATTGTAGAGGGGCCAAGAAAGTGGAGGCCGCTCTATATCTCAAGGAGTTGGTGAAAGATAACAATGCTTCTTATGGGCTTGCTGGAAACAAAGTTGAATTCAGTGGATAACTCTCACATTCTAAAGTTGTTGGGAAGTAATTGGGATTCCTTTATGGTTCCTTCTGAAGGTCTCTCTGGCGGGTTGATGGTGTTATAAAGAAAGGATCTAGCGGCGTTCTCGGTGATTGAACATTCTTCTCAAGTGATTATTGGAAATTTGGAAATCCTTAATAAGGGTTGTTGGAAGGTGGCGTCGGTTTATGCAAGTCCAAAAGCTGTAATTAGGAATGGATTATGGGAATGTTTGGAGAGACATTGTTCTGTTGATTGTCCTATGGTGGTGGGTGGTGACTTTAACTGTGTGCTTTCTCAGGATGAAAAAAGAGGCGGAAAAAAATTCATCATGTCTCAAGGTTCTATGGATATGAAGAATTTCATGATTCATAATGATCTCCATGAGGTGAAGTCTATGGGTCCCAAGTACACTTGGTGCAATAATAAATCGGGAGGGGCTCGGATTTTAGAGAAATTGGACAAGTGTCTTATTAATTTCACTGCTTTGAATTCTATTCTTCTTGCTCAGGTGAAACACCTTTAAAGGATAGCCTCGGACCATTGTCCTATTCTTTTGGAAATCTTTAGAACCTTGGAGACTTATAGTAGAGGGATTCATTATGAAGATGTGTGGTCTTCTTACCACGGGGCTGCTGCTATTGTGAAGAAAATATGGAATAAGGATAGTGGGAATGACCCGGTCACTTCTCTCAACTTGAAATTTAAAAGAGCTCTTAGAGCTCTTTTCTTTTGGAGTAGAGCTAAGTTTAAAAATATGAACTTAGTAAGGGATAATTCGAAGGAGGAGATTTTGGAAATCCAATTGGAGGAAGCCGAAGGGGGTTTATCTGTAGAAAAACTGTAGCTTCTTAGATTTAAAGTCAATGAACTCAATGTTACATTGGCTCGGCTCAATTCTTGGTGGAGGCAACGAGCTAAAGCTAAGTGGATGGAACATGGTGACACCAATTCTTCCTTTTTTTCATGCGCTTGCAAATGCTAGAAGAAATCAGAATTTGATTAGTCATATCAAAATTGGTTACTGAAGATTTGGCTGAAATCCAAAAAACTTTTTCAGATTTTTTTATTTAAAAATGGAAGTATAGGGAATGCTTAATGGATGGCTGGTCAACTCCTTATAATACTATTGGGGAAGATGATCGTAGCAAGCTGGATGTAGATTTTACTTTGGATGAATTGCAGGAGGTGGTGGACAAGGCCGGTTCAAACATTTCACCCGGTTTGGATGGGGTCACCTTCTCCTTTTTCAAAGACTTTTGGAAGATTGTTAAGAAGGATGTTTGGCAAGCAGTTAGTCATTTTCTTTCTTATGGGATTATGCACCAATCGTGGAAGGAAACAATGATTGTCTTAATCCCTAAGATCAAAAATCCATATGTGGTTTCTAATTTCATGCCAATTAGCCTTTGTATGACTATTTATAAAGTAGTTGCAAAGATGCTACTGAATAGAATGGAGAGGGCTATTCACAAGATCATTTCGGTAGAGCAAGCTGCTTTTATCAGAGGTAGATCCTTGTATAAACATGTTCTTCTGGCTCAGGAAGTCTTCAACAAATTCCAGTATTCTAAAGCTAAGAAAGGCCTCTTGGCTATCAAGTTGGACATGGAGCAAGCTTATGACAGCATGGGGTGGAAAACTCTAAGGCAAGTGCTTATTCATTTAAATTTTCCTAACAAATTTAGGGATCTTTTAATGCAATGCATTTGTGATCCTAAATATTGCATTTTGGTTAATGGGGAAAAGTCGGATTGGATCATAGGCAAATGTGGTTTTAGACAAGGTTGTCCCTTGTCTCCATATTTGTTTATCCTTTGTTCCCAAATTTTGTCGGATACTATAAACCAGAAGAAGAATTATTTTGGTATTTCTATTACTCCTAGTGCTCCCAAGATATCACACTTACTTTATGCCGATGATATTTTATTATTCTCGGAGGCTAATGTTAGGAAGATTAAGGATCTGAAGAGCATTATTTCCCAATATTGCAAATGGTCGGGACAACATGTTAATCATTCCAAATCTAGTATAATGTTTGGTAAGCATACCAGAATCGGAATAAAGAAGAAGAATGATAGAATTCTCAAGTACAAAGTTGTTAATGAGATAACTTATCTTGGGGTGAAGCTAACTTTAAGGAGATTGGTTGCTTCTGACTTTCAAAACTTGTTGGAATCTGCTGCTAATAAACTGAACACTTGGGGGAAGCATTGTATTTCATTGGAGGGAAAGTTTATTCTGGTTAAATTTGCATTTCTTGCTCTTCCAATGTTCTTATCCTATCTTACCTTGGTTCCTTTGAGTATTCTTAAAGAGTTTGACAAGATGTGTAGAGGATTCTTGTGGAATAAAAAAATAGTAGTGCTGTGCTGCACTAAGCCTCTTGGGAGCTGCTTTGCAAGCCAAAAGATGAAGGGGGACGTGGATTATTTTCTGCGGTTTCCAAGGTTGGACCTCTTCAAGCAAAATTTGCTTGGGACTTCTTCATGAAGACTGATTCATTTCTCTATAATATTCTTAGAAACAAATATGGAAAGGATATTTGGAATGATCCGGTGAAGAGTGCTTGCTCTCCTACTTGGAAGATTATTACCATAGGGGCTTTCTTTCTTAGGAACATTGTGAGGTGGATTATCTCTAATGGGAAATCTATTAACTAGATGCTTAACTCTTGGTCCTTGACAGAAGCTTCTCTAAATGGCCGACATTTGTAAATACTATTGAATCTTCCAATTACAATTTATGCAATTTTATTTAGGATGGAGTGTGGAATATGAATCAGTTGCAGGTGTTCTTTGGAGAACAGCTGGTGGAGCTTATCAGTCAAATTCCGATTGCAGCTAACAACAACTGTGATCAATTGGAACTGAAAACAAAGAATTCAGGGAAATCTATTACAGCTTTGTCTTTTGAATCCCTGATGGAACGTAGTACTGATCTTAACCATTGGGCATGGATGAAGAAATTAAAATTGAGACCGAGAGTTGAACTCTTTTGGTGGAGGCTTTATAATGAAGCAATTCCTTCGAATTCATTTCTGGTCAAAAGAAGATTAAGTGGAGCTGCTGCTTGCCCGAGAGGATGTCATGTAGATGAAGACTGCTGGCATATAGCGGGGAGTTGTGTTAAACTTTAGAAAGTTATCAGGTTGCTGAACGGATGGGGCTTTCATATTCCATTATTTAAAGATTTCAAAACCTGCTTTATTACAAATCTTTATTAAATATGTATGTTATCAGGTATGCAGGTTACAAATAGCTTTCATATTCCATTATTTAAATATGTGCATTGGGATATAGCTCAAGTGGAATTAATGGCTGTTTATTACTTGAAAATTTTTCTGCAAGATTGGATGTACGAATCTCAAGGTGTAATGATAGAAGGTGATAACTTCAATATTATTAAAGCTCTTCAAGTGTCTTTGAAGGATTGGAAGAATAAAGGAAGAATAGATGATAACTTGGCTTTCTTACAAGACTTCAACCAAGTTTTGTTTTTGTTTTGTAGTAGAGGGTGTAACAAATTAGCATATATTTATGCTAATTTGGGTGTGAATAATTCCTTTATTTGGTTTGAACTTACGGATGTAAAGATTCCTCCTTCATTCTTGTATTGTTTGAAGGAGGAATATGATGCTTTAGGTTCTTTTTGAGTTGGTTGTAATTTTCTTAGATTTTTAATTCAATCTCGCATTCTTCTCAAAAAAAAAAATCTCTTTTCAATATAGTTATCTTTGTACTTAGAGAAGTTTGAGTTTTTATATTATTGATTTTGGAAAGATTAATTAAAAAATGGAGATTTATAAGTGTACAAAAGTTAAAAGAATGCGTAATGATTTGTAAATTGAAAAGAGGCACAAAATTAGCCCAAATATAGAAAGATGCATAAAGTGTTCCAAAAATATTGAAAAGATACACATTGTCGCCAAACAAGTATATATTCTTTTCTTTATCTTTTAATCTTCAATTTCAAATCAATCTAATGTTCAATTATATTTTGTATTGGAAATTGACTTAAATTAACCTTCATTTCGTCACCTTTGCAATAATTTCCCTTATCCAATTGTCTAGAATATTTCATGACCTTGATATATTTATCTTGTTTATGTTATATCTTAATTTAAATGTTATGAATCTTTATTTTTCTCTTATGAACATTAATCTTTTTATTACAATTATAAATCAATATCTTTCATGATCAATTATCAAAGGTTTCTGATATGACTTCTTACATTTCTTTTATTTTCTTTCTTCTCTCTTTGTTGTGGTCAAAAAGGGGAGAAATATTATTTGCATTTGAGTGTTTTATGTTTGCATTTGATTGTTTCTTGTCTTATTGTTTTCTTTCTATTTTTATTTTTGTTTCTCGCTTTGTGTGCGCTTTGTGTGATTTTTTTTTAAAAAAAATAAAAAAATGATTTGTTCTTAATAGAAATTCCCTTATATTCATGCTTATTCATTTAGGTGGAGTTAAGGAGAAATTTAGGATTGTCAATTTTATTCAAGTAATAATTATTTTGCCATCATCAAAAAGGGGGAGATTGTTGAGAAAGTTGCTATGCATATTTGATATTCTTACAACTTGTATATTTTTTATTATTCCAAATATTATTGATTTGATTATTATTTCTCCTAACATATTTTAGAAGAATTATTTTTACTCTTGTGTGTACTAACATTTTAGGGAAATCAAACTCCGGATTATTGAAGATTTCAAATCAAGAACTGTTTAGAGATTATTGCAATCGAAGTCTATATTTTTCATTTTATTGAGCCTGAGATAGTGTGATTGTAATTGAGTAACTGAACACACACACGCCAGGGGATAGTTTTAAAATTCATATTTTTAAACCAATCGAACTATACGATATCACTTCATACAAGATGATCTAGTCAGTTATTTTCACCAACAAGCATTTGACCGAACAGAAAGGGAAAATATTTTTTCTAAGTATAAATCGTACGGATGATATTTAATTTCATACAAGGATGTGCCTCTATTTTATCCTCAGACAAAGATCATACAAATGATATTTAATTTTGTACAGGAATGAACGCCTCTATTTTGCCTTCATGCAAAGATCATACGGATGATATTTAATTTTGTACAGGGATAAATGCCTCTATTTTGTCCTCAGATGAAGATCGTACAAATGATATTTAATTTCATACAGGGATGAACACCTATGTTTTGTCCTCGTATGAAGATTGTACGGGACAATATTTATGTTCGTACCAGGACGAACATCTCTATTTCTATTCTCATTAATTTTGTCTTGACATTTTGTATAGATGAACTTTGAAAGTTTTCTAATCGTACTGAATGAACTTATTTTGTATGGGACGATGATTAGGTACAAAATGATTTTGTATCAATTCATAATGGGTTTGTACACAATAGTATTTGAATTATTCGTACGTATAAATATATGATCATACTGTACGATTATATGTATGTTCAAAATTATAAACTTCACTATTTTGGACGGTTTTTCATGGCTTTTGTATAAAATGTCCACTAAAACTGACTTCTTAGAGTCTTGTCTATGTGAAATTTCAAGAAAAATTAAAGGAGAGAGTATGAGAGAGTGTTTGAGAGAGATTTTTTACAAGTGGAGTGTGAAGGGTTCATAAGGTTACTTAAAGGTAAAGATCTCTTTGTAATTGTGGTTATCACTCTTCCTCTTGTCTTTCTAGATTGCTCGTGAGAAAATCTTCGAATAAGCTCCGGATTTTACCAACACTTGGAGGGCATGAAAGGATGAAGATTCTCTACCTACACTTGGAGGGTGTAAAAGGATGAAGTTTCTCTGCCTACACTTGGAGAGTGTGAACAGCATATGGTTCTCTGCGGACACTTGGAGAGTATGAAAGGATGATAGTTCTCTATCGCACCGGGGATTGGTGGAAGAGAGTTTTTTGAAGGCTTCTTTGCCTTACTATGGGGGCAAAAGGAGAGTCACTTTTAGTCATAGTGTAATACCTGAAGAGGGAGTCTTCAGAGAGTTGATGTAGGTCGTGTTTGGCCGAACCACTATAAACCTTTGTGTCATTTTTTGCTTCTATTGCTTTAATTTCTACAAGTTATCTATTATGATTGAAAAGTTTTATTTTAAAATTTCTTAATTAACTTGCATCAGATTTTTAATCGATTTTCTATCTAAAAATCCAAGAAGTAATTTTTAAAATTACTAATTTACCCCACCCCCCCCCACCCCTCTTGGTTAGCCTTGAAACATAAGCTTAGGTTTAACAACCTATTCTAAATTCAACATGAATCAACATTCCACATAGGTGATTGATGCATCTTAGGTTTCTACACTAAATTTGTTCTATTATGAATAATGCATGTGTGAGAAATATGTCCAAACATTCCACTTGAAAAACATTTAATACCAGGAAAATGGTTTACTAATCTATATGAGTTATAAAATCCTTTCCTAGGTTTTGAACTTATATGATTTTATTTAAGATTATAAAATTGTTCAAGTGTGGGAGCTGACTTATTTTTCTTAAAATCTTTTAATTTTATTTGAAGATATGAATTTGCATTTTCCAAAATAAATTTTTTAATCTTCAAATCATGTTCCCTTTGATTAAATTCACCTATAAAAACTTTAAAATCTTTTTCAAGCTCACTATATGATGTTCTCAATAGTTCATGCTTCTTATTCAAATCATCAAATTCATCTAATAAAGTTATGTGATTATTATCTATGTTTGCATGATCATTCCTTAGATTTTCATGTTCTTTTTGTAAATTTAAATACTCAATACTAAGATTAGCTTGCAATTTTTTAAGTTTTCAATATGCATTATTAATCTTCTTTTAAACTTCTAATAATTTATCATAGGATATGTCACATACTTCCTCTTAATCTTAATGACCAAGTTTATCTACCATTAAGCACAAATTTATAACCTCCTCTTCTGCTTCTATTTCTGAAAAATCTGAAGCTTATCAGCCCAACAAGTTCATTGCATTCTTTCTTGCCCTTCCTAATATTAGTTTTCTCCTTAACTTTTTTCTTATTAAGATTAGCTTTGATATTTTGACATTTACTCTTTATATGTTCAGGCTTTCTACATTCATGACAATTGACTTCATTAAAAACTTTTGATGTCTTATTGACCTTACCTTTGTTCCAATGCTTTATAAACTCAAAAATGGCAGTTATCTTTGTATCATAAGCAGAAGATGTAGTTATTTTTAGAAATAATTATTATTGATGATTTTCTGACCAAAACATTTTAAATGAAGAAAAATAAAAATGCAGGGAAAAATTAAAGGTAATAGAAGAATACCAAATTTTATAGTGGTTCACTCAAATTGGACCTACATTAACTCCCTGGAGACTCCTTCTCCCATTATTGCACTAAATAATAGGACTCTCCTTTTCCCCCCATAGCAAGGTAGAGAAGCCCTTACAAACTCTCTTCTACTAACCTGGTGCGGTAGAGAACCGTCACCATTTATACTCTCCAAGTGATGGCAGTGTATCAACACATCCTTTTTAACCCTCCTGGTAAAGGCAAAGAAACTTGATCCAATCTTGAAGATCTTCTCTTAAGAGCCTCCAAAGAAGTTGGGTAGAAACTTAAAGAAGACAAACAGATTCCTCAGTTTGGGCAATCTTGTGAATTTCTCATAACTCCCTTTCAATAGATCTCACTCTTCACTCACAAAATCTCTTTGAAACACACTGTCAATGGTCCCTCTCAAGATAAATTTGAAGCAAATAATTGTAAGACATTTTGTAGGATTCTTTACATAGAAAACTTGTGAAAACCCATCCAAAAACAAAATTTTTCAAGAGAATTGTCCTACAATTGTATTATACAATCATGGATCATCCGGTATAAATAGTTTAAAAATACCAGGGCTTTATTCGATACAAACTTGGATGAACTCAATTTTTACACTGTTAGTCGTTTGTACAAATTCACATCATACTATATGAATAATACAAAAATGAATGTGTTTGTTTGGTACCATTTGGTATGAACTAAATTTTTACTATATCAGTCATATATATGAAATCATATCATATTGTATAAACAGTTTAAAAATGAATGTGCTTGTTTGATATGATCTGATACAAACCTAATTTCATACTTTATTAGTTGTTTATATGACTTGACATCGTATAGCGTAAAAAATTCAAAAATTTAAGCCATAATTTAATTATCTTCTTTCTAGAGGAAAATACATGTCAAATCATATAGTATGATTAAATATCATATAGTACGATCAGTTAAATAAATTTATCACACTCATGTTGTGTGTGTGCACAATTACCTACCCAATTACAATCGCATTTGCTCAGACTTAAGAAATAAAAATAAAGATATACAAACTCTATTACATGATATCTTAATATGCCTTCTCTTAAAGTCTTCAACAATCTAGAGAGTATATGATTTTTCTGAAATATTAGTACATACAAAAATAAATAGAAAGATCCAATATATGCTAGGAGAAATAATTAAAGCTTAACAATAATATTTTGTTATCTTCAAAAATTATAATCTCGGTCTTAATTTCAAATTAGTAACAATAGGAGAATGCGATGATTAACAAACATGATTTCCAATCATCTTAACAATCATCATATACAATTAGAGAGAAAGTAAACATATCATATTGGACTATCTTAGAATAAGACTATATGATGTGTCTAAAACGTTGAATAGATCATCTAAAATAACTGTTCACATCGTATTGGATAGAACTAGTTTTTGAACTAATCGTACTATACATCCTTATATTGACTCACTTGAATTTTAGGGTTTTTGTAGCTCATTAATTTAGTAACCTTTATAACTTCATTTCAAAAGAGAGAGAATTATGTGACTGCTGAAGGAACTCTGAGAGGTGCTTTGAGAGAAAATCAGGGTTTAAGAGGAAGGAAAGGTGAGGTTGAGCATGAGGGAGAACGAGTGTGAGGGGATCACAAGGTTGCTCCGGGCTAGATACACCCTTGCTCCTTCTATGGTCTTAGTGAGTCTTAAAGGCTCTATTGGGAGATAGGCTTCTAAGTCAAGTTCTCGAGGTACACTACCTTCTCCAAGAGGGTGAAAAAGATTGGAGGTACTCTACCTTTTCCAAGAGGGAGAAAATGATTGGTGGTATGTTGCCTTCTCTAGGAGGGAGAAAAAGCTTTGGGTTCTCTGCCTTCTCGAAGAGGGAGAAAAATGATTCAAGGCCTATTGTAGTCAACAGGAAGGTGATATAGCTTCCGGCACTCCACCACATTAGGTTGATAAAAGAGATTCTATGAGGGCTTCTCTGACTTACTATTGGATCAAAAGGAGAGTCACTTATTGTTAGTGCAATACCCATAGCAGATGACTACAGGGAGTGGGCGTAGGTTAAGGTTGACAGAGCCACTATAAAATTTTTATTTTCTTGCAATTTTCTTTCTTTGTGAGTTGAGTTTATTGGTTTAAATCTTATCAAGCAACTACATTGAGTTTAAAACTTTTTGCTACAATAATATTTGCATGTGTTAAAAATTAAAAAAAAAACATTTATATAAATTGCTTCCACATGTTATTTTTAGTAATTTATTTGAATCAGGTTTTTATGTTGTTATGTAGCTAATGCAAAAGAGAAGTATTCTTGCTTAGGGTTTTTTTTTAAATTATCAATTTACCCCCCTCTTGGTGCACCTCAAGCCAGTTCTTTCAAGTTCATCAACCTTTTTGAACTTTCATTTTCTAGCTACAACATGCCTTCATCAATCCCACTATGAAGGGCATCTACATAATCATGCTAAGATGTAACCATAGGAACCCAAATTAGCTTGTGTTACCTATGTTATATGATATATGCATGTTTTGATGAACCCTAGTGTCTTTTGTTCTCAATACATAATGAGTGTTTAGGTGGGATTTATTTGTGCTCATCCATATAATATGTCATATTATGCCATATGAATAACAAGTAACTCCATAGAATGAATAATAGTATATATGATCTAAATCTCTTCTTTTTAGAAGATGATGATGCATGTGGAACCACTCTAATTAATATATGGCTATGTGTAGACCTAGGTGTAGGCTTTCTTAGTTATACAACTTCTTTATTAAGTTTTCAATTACACTTTTGTGATTCCAATCCTGACCTAAAGTTCATGTTAACTTTCATGGAAATCTAAGCCCACCTTCTGATGCTTCATCTACATGTTCAAGTTTATCATGTATAGGAATTTTTCTCTTAACTCATTTTAAAATTTATAAATCCCTCTAACAAAATAGTGTGTCCTTTTTGCAAGGTAAAAAACTTTTTCTTTAATGCTAATTTTTTTCTTCAATCTTTTGAAGCTACCATGCAACTAATAAAAAAACAACTCCACAAAATCATAATAATCTCTATAATCCAAAAAGCTTTAGAACCATAGTTTTGGACTCTCAAATTAGAAGATTCAAGGGTAAAAAATTAAGGGTGTAAACTTTCACAAGAACCTCTCTGAAGAAATTCAAGAAAACTTAAGGAAAAAGTGAACATATAGAGAAAAATTGTTCTTCATAAGACACTCAAAGTTCTTAATATCATCTATCTCTAAAATAATATTTAAAAGTTTTTAATGAATCATATTTATATGGTGTCTTTATTAGAAATCCTATATGTCTATTTAGTAAATTTGTCGGCCTAATCGTATAGTCTAATCAAAAGATCGTATAATACGATTAGTATAAATAGCTTCAAACCCTAAAAAGGCTTCTTTGTTTGATCAGATTATATATCATATAATATTATTGATACATTTAGCTAACTCTAGGAAAACCCTTCTCTATTTGATTAGACTCTATGATCCTGTTTGTAGAGTATGATTTTTCTTTTCTAGATTTGATTTTTAGCATGCACTTAGATTCTCAGGCCTTTGTTAGGTAAATTGCATAGGTAATTGTATAGTATGATATATACCATGTAACACAATTAGTTTAATTTTTAATTCATCTATTTAAGGGAAGACATGAGAATTATTTAATGTGACTATAACTAATTGTATGGTTAGATGGACATTGTATAATACAATTAGTGCAAAAAATTTAATTTTGAAATTATTGTTATTCGATTCAACTTGTTCTTTCCAAGTTACAAAAAATATCTTATATATTGTATAGTAAAATATAGATCATACAATATGATTTGTAATAAATCAAGTTCTGTTAATTAACTATTTTCTTAAGCGATTTACTAGTGCATTTTTCATTTTAATTTATTCTCATACGTGTGGTCTCAGTTGTTATATAAATAATATATCTGACACATATAAGAAGACTCAACAAAATAAAAATTATAAATGTTTAACTCATTGGCAGTCTTCTTTCTTGTTGATAGCTTTAGATTCTTCATGTATTTTAACTTATTTTAAGTGCATCTCCACCAACATATGATTTCCATCGAAGTTGTATGTCGACTATCTTATTGGCCTTTCTCTATTATCTCCTAAAATGTTGGCATAACTAAAAGGCTTTCTCAAACAAATCATCAACCAAAAAATGAACATAACTAATATTATTTATAATAATCAAAATCTCAAAAAGTATATTTGGTTCATGGGATTTAATAAAATCTATATACCTTGATGATAACCGATATTTCAAAGAGCATTAATAATATTATCAATGTTGCGACCCATGACCCCGAGTTTGAGATTTTGATGATGATAAATAATGTCGCCTGAACTACTCTTCATTGAATATTATTTATTGTTTTAACATTTCAGGAAGATCACAAGCCACTCAGGACAACGGAAAGACTCAAGACTAGTTAGATTAGGAGTATGAGTCTGACAATGTAATTTGTTATTTATTTTATTTTTTATTTTCTTGAGTCTGGCCACAAAATGTAGGTGAGTCTGAGCAATCATGCACACACATAGCGGGAGAGGGTTTTTAAAAGTAAAAAAATATAGTTTTTCATTGTATGTTAATCATACTGTACGTAGTGATTTCATACTGTATGATATTATATTATAAACTTGTTCTGTGAACAAATCGTACGGTACGAATACTATCGTACTGTATAATGTGTTTTAAATCCAAAACCCTAGCCATCACATTAACTTAAGTACGTTATTCTGTGCCGTTCGTAATGTACGAAGATCTTCATATTGTATGCTCTATTTTAAATGCTTACTTAATTTAACCCGTGATTAGTGCAAGAAATTAATGTTAAATTACAAATTGAAAATCATACTTTATGAATACATTCGTATAATACGATGAATAGAGATGAATTCAGATCTTCCCGGAGATCATCCTGGATGATCCCTTGTTTTTGTCTCATCGTACTGTACGATATCTATTATACCATACGATGAATAGAGATGAAATTTGATCATCTTGGAATTCATCCTGGACGATGCCTTGATTTTCACAATCCTTACTATACGATGTGTATCGTACCATACGATGAACAAAGATGACATTTGATAGTCTCGGCTATCATCCTATACGAGCAGTAGTGTTGAGGATCGTACTGTACAATTTAGTATCATACCGTATGATTAGATTTTGAACTGTTCATACAACTTTCTACTAGGACGAAGCGTATTTTTATATGTCATACTGTACGATGAGAAATCGTACTGTACAATTGTAACAGCTACTTTGAAAATTTTAGGGATTTTGGAGCCCATTTTATGTGTCAAAATTGTTATGTTTTGAGAGAGTGATAGGAGGAGAAAAACGTGATTAGAGAGGAAATCCTTGGGAGATAGCTCTTGAGAAGTTTTGAGGGGTTGAGAGAGGAAGGAGAAGGTGAGCTTGGTGAGGGAGAAGAGGTGTGAGGGAGATCACATGTTTGCTCTGATCTTGCTGCATCTTGCTCCTCCTGTGGCCCGAGAAGAGCTTGAGGGAGGCTCTCTAAGGGGAAGACTCTTCTACATTCGTGACCTCAAGGTACTATGCCTTCTCTAGGAGGGAGAAAAATGGGAAGGTTCTCTGTCGTCTCCAGGAGGGTAAAAATAGCGCTTGGCACTTTGGCATGCTGGGTTGGTGAAAGGGAGTATTATAAGGGTTTCTCCGCCTTGCCGAGGGGGGCAAAAGGAGAGCTATAATTTGTAGTGAGAATTTTAGAGTGGAGGACTCCGGGGAGTGGACGTAGGTCATGGTTTGACCGAACCACTATAAAAATTCCGGTGTGTTTTTTTCCTTATTGCTTTTTATTCTTTCGTGCATTTTATTTTCATAATACTTGCTTGGTGAAAACTAGTGAAAGAAAAAGGATTCTATTGTTGCACGTTGAGTACAATTGTTTGCCTTTATAGTAGGTTAAGTTTTCATGTTAAAAATTTAAAAACATCAAAAAATTAGAACTCCTACTTAGGTTTTAATTATTGCATTAAAATTTTCACAATTTACCCCCCCCCCTCTTGTCCATCTAGTAATTTCAATTTGTATCAGAGTCTGCTTTCAAAAATAGTGTTTTAGAAAACCTTGAAAAACGATCATGTCGCATTTTGGTAATCGTAACACCGCGGAGGGTTATTCAATAACCCGTCCACCTCTTTTTGATAATATTCCATTTGATTTCTGGAAAATTAGAATGTCTACCTTTTTGCAATCTATTGATTACCGCATGTGGACGTTAGTCAATGATGGATATATTGCACTATTTAAAACTGTGAATGGAGTGAAAACTCTAGTACCTTTTAATGAATGGAGCAATGATTATAGAGAATTAGCCCAATTGAATGCTAAGTATTTAAACTACTTTTTGTGTGCATTAAAGTCTGAGGATTATATGAGAGTTTCTACCTGTGCTACTGGTAAGGAGATTTGGGATAGACTGTGCATTACATACGAAGGAACAAGTTAAGTAAAATAGTCTAGGCTTAACATTCTATTGCATTTTTATGAACTCTTCTGTATGAAACCTAACGAAATAATATCTGACATGTACACTAGGTTCACCCAAATCGTGACATCCTTGCATGTATTAGGTAGAGATATTTCAAATTCTGAGAAAGTTAATAAGATTCTGAGATGCTTACCTAGTTCCTATGATGCTAAGATGACTGCTATCACTGAATCTAAAGATCTTAACATTTATTATATTGATAATCTCCTTGGGTCGCTCATTGCATACGAGCAAGGAGTGAGTCAAAGATAAAGTGATGCAGGTTAAAAGAAGAAGGAGCGAACGGTGGCACTAAAGGCAAACAACACAGAAAGTGACAGCTCTGCAGGGAAGGAAGAAGACAATATAGCCTTGATGACTAGATAGTTCAAGAACTTCTTAAAGAGAAAACAAAAGCGTCATCAGAACGGCTGGAATAAAGGTAAAAGCTCAAAGTCTAATAAAGTTTCATCATATATAATCTATTTTGAGTGCAGGAAGCCAGGTCACCTTCGAGCTGATTTCCCCAACTTGAAGAGCCAACCAACTAAGGATAAAGGAAAGGAAAAAAGCCAAGTACAAGAAAGGAAAGATGAAGACACAAAAAAGTTTTTTGGGCCGACTCTGCCTCAGAACCGTCATAAGAAGAAGCAGAAAAGGAAGTAACAAATTTGTGTCTTATGGCTAATGATAACTTTGATCAATCAAATCAATATGAAGTATGTTAGCTTTTATTTGAAGAATTATTGCTTATTTTTGAGAATATCCATGACTCATATAAGAAGTTGAAAAAGATGCATACTAGTCTTAATATTGAATTTAATTCTTTACAAACTGAGCATGCTAACTTAGTTAAGAAAAATTCTGATTTAGATAGAGATCATATGCTACTTCTTGATGAGTATGATGCATTAAATAAGAAGAATATTGAACTAACTGAAATGCATGAAACCTTGAAAATCACTCATGTTGAACTAGAAGAGGCTTTTCATATATTAGACAAAGTCGCATTAGAAGTAGATCACAATGAGCATTTGTTAAAAATAGAAGTTCATGGATTTACATATCAAAACAACACTTTTCAAGAAAGAATCAAAGAATTAGAAAAGGAAATTGCATCACTTACATTAGCCCAACCTAGTCAATCCCCAACACAGCATCCATCACACAACTTTATAAAGAGGCATCACCACCCACATAGGTTAGTGAATCCATTTCCTGGTGTTAGGTGCTTCTCTTGTGGAATGCTAGGTCACATAGCTTGTACATGCACAATTCATCATAGGACACACTTAGTATTGAGACCTAAACTTCATCCATCACAGCATAGCATGCATACATCTCATTCATGCAAGCATAAGGAGGAACCCAAACTCACTTGGGTTTCAAAATCTAATCCTTGAATGAAATTGTAGGGATGCTCTCACAAAAGCCTAGTGAGAGCATATGGTACCTGGATAGTGGCTGCTCGCGACGCAAGATTGGAGATATGAAGAAGTTCATCTTATGGAGACCAGAACTGGAGGCAAAGTAACATTGGGAGACAACACTACCAGGAAAGTCATAGGCTCAGGTACTGTTGGTAATGCTAAGAATTCTTTAACAGAAAATGAGGAAGCTTACTATAAGTATAAAGCCTGCAAAATTACACATTCCAAAATGCTCAATCAGGCTACCTAAATTTCGAGGTAATGAACCTATTTGCCTCCACCACCTTTCAGTTCCTCCTCACTCTAGCCTTCCCCTACAACTCTGAACTTCTTTTGGAATTTCTAGCAAATCTAACCTACACCGTCGACAACACAACTATCTACTCCTTTGTTTGTCGTCAAAACATAAAGATCAATAGAGCCGACATCTCCCATTATATTGAGCTATCCACTGAAGGTTTTAGTGTTCGTTTCTTTCTCACAAACGAATTTGATTGGAGTGAGGTTAATCAAGTCCTTAGGAACACCGCATTCTATCAACACCAGCCTCTCGTCCAATCACTAAATCGAAATGCCAGAATTATTCAACATGTCCTTAGAACCTCTATAATACCCAAAGTTGACGACCAGATCAACATGACCCCGATTTTATCTGTCGCTACCTATATTATCATGATCAACACCAAATTCGATGAGGCCGGTTTGATTATTGATTACATTCGCCATATGACCTTCGTTCGCCTCCCTACTACTCGCCGTAAATAAAATCTAGCTCTTGGTCACCTTATAGGATACATCCTTCAGAATAAATACAAACAAACCTATTCTGCTGAACCCGATAATCGTCCAATCTTTTATGTGAATGCCTCTTTCTATATTCTTTTCCATTAGGGACAAGAGCTTGAAGAACCTATCTTTGATGAAGAAGAAGGAGAAGATGCCCCCGCAACAGCTCTAGCTCATCCACGATGACACTCAGCACCCCGAGCTCCTTCACTAGCTTGTCCTCACGATGATTTGGTCGAATGTTTCGACTAACTTCAGACTCATCTCTATACGCACATTTAAGAGCAACACCAACAACACGAGACCTACATGCAATGGTTTTGGGAACGCTTCAACGCGATTGATCAACAATTTGACACAATCCTTCACTATTTTTCAGCAACACCCACCCCCACCTCCAAGCGATCAGGATCCTTCCCTTTGAAGTGTATGTGTTGTACTTTTCTTTCTTAGTGTTTGCTCCACTTTTTTGTGTTGTCAAAAGGGGAGAAGGTTGTTATAGTTTTCCTTATGTTGTAGTTTGTTTGCTCTTATGTTAAATATAATGCATTTCCTTTTATTTCACACTGCATTTTTCTTTTTAGTATTTTTTTCTTGTTCTTATGTTTAATTTAAAAAAAAATGCCGTTCAAACTTGCTTACAACAAATATTATTTGACATCATCAAAAAGGGAGAGATTGTTGTGACCCATGACCCCGAGTTTGAGATTTTGATGATGACAAATAAATTCGCCTGAACTACTCTTCATTGAATATCATTTATGGTTTGCTATTGTCCGTGAGTACTAACATTTCAGGAAGATCACAAGCCACTCAGGACAATGGGAAGACTCAAGACTAGTTAGATTAGGAGTATGAGTCTGATAATGTAATTTACTATTTATTTTATTTTTTATTTTCTTGAGTCTGTCCACAAAATGCAGGTGAGTCTGAGCAATCAAGCACATACATAGAGGGAGAGGGTTTTTAAAAGTAACAAAAATAGTTTTTTATTATATGTTAATCATACTGTACGAAGTGATTTCATACTGTACGATATTATATTATAAACGTGTTCTGTGAACAAATCGTACGGTGCGAATACTATCATACTGTACAATGTGTTTCAAATCCAAAACCCTAGTCGTCACATTAACTTAAGTACATTATTCTGCGCCGTTTGTATTGTACGAAGACCTTCGTATTGTATACTCTATTTTAAATACTTACTTAATTTAACCCGTGATTAGTGCAAGAAATCAAGGCTTAATTACAATTTGAAAATCATACTGTACAAACACATTTGTATAATACGATAAATAGAGATGAATTCAGATCGTCCTGGAGATCATCCTGGACGATCCCTTGTTTTTGTCTCATCATACTGTACGATATGTACCGTACAGTACAATGAACAGAGACAACATTTGATCATCCCAGAATTTGTCCTGGAAGGTGCCTTGATTTTCACCATTCGTACTATACGATGTGTATTGTACCATACTATGAATAGAAATGACATTTGATCATCCCGGCTATCGTCATGTACGACCAGTAGTGTTGAGGATCGTACTGTATAATTTAGTATTGTACTGTACGATTAGATTTTGAACTGTTCATACAACTTCGTACCAGGACGAAGCCTGTTTATACATGTTGTATTGTATGATGAGAAATCGTACTGTATGATTAGATTTTGAAGCCCGTTTTATGTGTCAAAATTATTATGTTTTGATAGAGTGACAGGAGGAGGAAAACGTGATTAGAGAGGAAATCTTTGGGAGAGAGCTCTTGAGAAGTTTTGAGGGGTTGAGAGAGGAAGGAGAAGGTGAGCTTCGTGAGGGAGAAGAGGTGTGAGGGAGATTACACGGTTGCTCCGATCTTGCTGCATCTTTCTCCTCTTGTGGCCCAGGAAGAACTTGAGGGAGGCTCTCTAAGGGGAAAACTCTTCTACATCCGTGACCTCAAGGTACTCTGCCTTCTCTAGGAGGGAGAAAACGAGAAGGTTCTTTGCCATCACCAGGAGGGTGAAAACAGTGCTTGGCACTTTGCCACGCAGAGTTGGTGAAAGGGAGTATTGTAAGAGCTTCTCCACCTTGCCAAGTGGGGGGTAAAAGGAGAGCTATAGTTTGTAGTTAAATTCTCGGAGTGGAGGACTCCGGGGAGTGGACTTTGGTCATGGTTTAACCGAACCACTATAAAAATTTCGGTGTGTTTTTTTCTTATCGCTTTTTATTCTTGCGTGCATTTTATTTTCATAATACTTGCTTGGTGAAAACTTGTGAAAGAAAAAGGATTCTATTGTTTCACATTGAGTACAATTGTTTGCCTTCATAATAGTTTAATTTTCATGTTAAAATTTTCAAAACATCAAAAAATTAGAACTCCTGCTTAGGTTTTAATTTTTGCATTAAAATTTTCACAATTCACCCCCCTCTTGTCCATCTAGTAATTTCAATCAAGATTGCACACTAATATATATTGACTATATTATTTGAGTTTTTAGGCATATAGTATATAAATGATTCTTTGATACACGCAATAGTATGGAGAATGCAAAAAAAACTAAAAAAATTATTGAAGTATTGAGAAAATTCTTGAATAAAACTCTAAACTTAATTGTATTTAAACTACATGCTCTTAATGGAAACCTTAATGGTGTTGGTGCTGTGTAGGAGGTGACATGTACATGTAGTTTTTTAATTGTTATGAGTCACCCATGCAAACATTCATTGGGTGCTACTTGGGATATGTTATTACTTATTATAGATTAAATTTAAAATTCCTAACAAATAAATTATAGTTAGTTACATATGTTGAAAATGCATATCCAATTAGAAAAAAAAAACATTTGGGAGATTTTAAGATGAAATAAAGACAACTATTGTCTGACTCTCATTGGGGAAGTCTAAGAGTAGTAGCCCAAAGAAAAATATAAACCTTTAAAGTAAGAGAAGAATACATTTAAATATAAGTGTAGTTGATTTTGAGTTAGAATTCATATTTGAGTTACTTGTAAGCGTAGATGCCCATCTCCTCCATAAATTTTTTTTCTTGCATCTGAAGGTTCGTTAGGGATGTTAAGCCCTATAGAATTGGCCCAAGCTAACCAAGAGGGGGGGTGAATTGGTATTTTAAAATTTCTTTTCACAAAGAATAAAAATCGTATAAACCAAAATCACACCACAAAAATAAATGCGGAATTAAAAGTGCGGAAGCAAAAA
>NW_021319108.1:24267-51006 GCF_001605985.2 Dendrobium catenatum | reverse complement strand
ACCAATATATACAGAATTCAATCTATCACATTTTCTTCTTTCTTTTTCTTTCATCAAAATAATCATGTACAATACAATGCATGGCTTACAGACAGAAAGAACAAGACAGAAAAGCCATGCGACTATATAAAAATCAAAAGTACAAAAATACCTAATCACTACAGACACTGAACTTCTAGTCCAAGACTTCCTTCCCTTTCCAGAACTTGAAAATCACACAGAAAAAAAAGGATGAGCTAACAGCTCAGCACAACACTCACAATCCAAATCTCTTAGAAATTCATATCATAAATGCATCAGAAAAGTATCCATACTTAATTTAAATAATCATACATAAATTATATAAACAGACAGAACAAATACATTGATCAATAGAAATCAAATCATCGATACATGGATTCAAATCAGTAAAGAACAAATATTATAAAACTTCTAAATCACAGAACAGATCAGATGTACAAATCAAAATTCAAATCAAATAAAATTTCATATCACATATCAGATTTCACACATCAGATTCCCGGACCCTAACAGTAATCTCTATGGATTCTGACCCCTTATGCCTCCCTTCCCAGACACAGATAGAATCTCAACGGATTCTGGCCCTCTTATGCCTCCTTCCCAGACATAGACAGAGTCTCAACGGATTCTGGCCCCTTATGCCTCCCTTATGCTTATAGCACCAGAACATAACAGATATACAAAAATTTTCAGAACAAAGCTCATTTTCAGATTTTCAGATTTCTTCCCTAATACAGACAGAATCTCACTCAGAACATTCTGGCCCTTATAACTCCCTTCTAATAGCATCAAACACATCAATTCATTCAAAAAATCAAATTTCATTAGAAAAATCGTCAGCGGCATAACGACAGTATACAGAATTTTCACAGATTTCACAAAGTTAGAATTTTACCAAATTATCACAGATTGTACAAAATATCATTATAAGACTTTAATTGTACCGAAGCAATAAATTCAGACATCCTGATAAATTGTTATTCACCTTAAAACTTCAATAGAATTTAAAATACCGTAAAAGATTACAGAAAATACTCAAAAACGTGCAGAAAATCATCTCTATAACAATATCAAAAGTTACACGGTAAACATTTATCAGTGCAAAAATAATACCAAATTTCACTAATAGAAACATAATTTCAAAATAGAAAAGTCATCAAAATCATTGTTTCTGAAAATTAAGAAAGGCGGAATGTGCCTTACCTCGAGTTGGTCAACTTCCAACTACTTCGATTTGACAAAAAGGACGAAGTTGCCCAAAAAATCACTTTTTTCTCTTTTCCTTTGATTTTCTCTCTCCTGAGCTTTTCTCTCTCTTCAAAATGGCTTCAATCCTATATATATCCATCCAGATCATACGGATGATCCAAAATCATCCCAGGACAATTTTCCCCTCTGTAAAATTCGTTTAGATGAAATAGTTATCATTCCCGGACGAGTTGCTCTCTGAGAAAATTTTGTACAGATGAAGCCAATATCATCCTGGACGAACCTCCAGCCAGCAATTCCTATATAAACCTGTACCGATCATCCCGGACAATCCAACTTCATCTGACGAACCTGGAAGGAAAAACAGCCTTCACATGGAAAAACTATATATCACTGATTAGTGAGTCCTAATTTATATCATGGGTGTGATTGGAGGGTTTAAAAGGGTTCCAAGCCTAAGATTACTGGGGGGCAAGTACTACTTGCATAAGCTGTAAATAAGTGATGGTTTTGCAGCCCTTGGGAAAGATTCAGTTTCAAGAGCTAGAATGTTGGATTGAGCTTAAATTTGGATGGTTGACCTTAGAGACATTGCATAAAAAAATATGTATATTGATAACCCTAAAATAAGAGGTCATTAAGCTAGGTTCCATGCGGTTTGAAAATTCTCTTAGAAAGTCTTTCAGGACCTTAGTCGTTAGCCCTGTGATTTGGTTTGAAATTTTGGAATTGGATTAAATTTGAGGGTTGAATGGATGGACTTGGCTTATCCACCATTGGTGGAGGATAGATTAGATGATTGATATTGATTGTGTAGGATTTGGAAGTTGATTGAATGTTTGATTGGAAGTTGAACGAGGATTGAATTTGAGGGAGTTGAATTGAGTTTAATTTAGGTTGAATTGGGCCTTACCAAGGACCTATATGATTCAGAAGTAGACATTTTCCAATCATTAGATCACCAGGAAGAAACCCAAGTGGGTATTATTGACCTCATGCAAAAATGAGGTCAACACATAGCCGAAATAATTTTGTCCATTTTTTTTATGTTACCTTGAATATATATATATATATATATATATATATATATATATATATATATATATATATATATATATATATATTCATTAAAGCTTTGTAAACTTCCCATATTTTCGTCTACATATTGAATTATAATTTATAGTAATCCAACTATCCACTTTAATTTCAAGCTCCACAAAATTTTTTTCCTTTGTTTTAAAAGTAGATGCAACATTTATTTGTAAAGAATTCCTTATCCATAAACATAAAAAATATATTTTTAAAAATATCTAACATGCATAATTATTTTTTGTAAGAGTATATTGTAGTCAATATGAATAATTGGATACTAATAATCATCATTCTGCATGTGGTTCTATATTGTATGGGCAATTTCATCTATTTTATAGAAGCAATCTTGTGAATCATCTACAATCATTTGAACTTGCCTTCTATGGTGACTTCACCTTGCTCATTCATCCTTGGATCGGATGAAATCATCACAACATTCTATGAATATCAACCTATGCAATATGCAACAACTAAGAACAATTGTAAGGAAAAGTTGTGACACCTCAAATTTAAATTTGGAATAATTATCTATTTCATCTTTTGATTAATCTATCTGAGCTTATAATAATTTGTTAATATAAATAAGTGTAACTGAAGTAATTATAAAACATATACGTATAAACATTTTCATATTTATTTATGAAGATTTAATTTACAATTACTAAAAGATCAATCACTAAATCAAGTTATCTTTTTAAACTTTTAACAATGAAAGAATAAAAACTAGAATACAATCTAAATCTACCTAACTCCACTATATCCTGACGCCTTCCAAACAACATATGATATCACAGAGTGAGCTAATAACTCAGTAGATTATCATAGCCTACAGTTGCAATAAATAAAATTAATTGAAATAGTATGCATGTAGATATTCGATTCCATATTAGTATAAACATGTAACTTTAAGAGTATATTGTAGTCAATATGAATAATATTATTTCATAAGAGAAATAAAAATAATTAAAAGCAATATAATTTAGATTTGTTGATCATTTATCATATAAATGATGAACGAGTTCTATTATTCTTATGCTCATATCAAGTATAATATAGCAGGGTTGTTATGAATTTATGCATGTCACAAAATTATACTATATGTCATTCTATAAGTTATTTCTTGTACTTCAGTTTACCTGTCATATTAAGCAAGTGCTCTATATCTATTATATAACATGTATTGTAATATCAAACATATTATATAATTCATGTGTATTGTATGCCCTTATATAAGTCTTATCATATACATGTATTAATCATATCTTGTATTATGTGTATAATAATTATATCATATCGATTATAAAATTTATCATGTTATATGCATATACGAACATGATATTACATCTATCATATTGTGACATTTTTCTTGTATTTAGCTTGTAGACTAACCCCTATGGTACCACTATAGCTCGTGCAAATAGAGAGGACTGTCACTGAAATGAATGAAATGGGTGCCTCGGCATGATTGATCTTGGCGATGTTGCATGACATAAGTTGGCACTGTGACACTACTTAACAATTGTAATTTTTTGTACAATTTCATAATATTTTATGTACGAACATAACTACAATAATATATTTTCACAAAACATAAATGCAATAAACTGTATATAATCTACACTTCACACTAGAGTGGGAACTGTCAATTATGGTGCAACAGACTCCCGCTGACTATAACAAGTAGCTCTATTATTATCCCTATTTATAAATCTTTTAATGTATGTTATAAACCTATAGTTTTCTATCCTTCAGTCTGTCTACACTGTCTTGCACCAAAATTAATTTCTCTTCCATGTGGATATTATATTACCTTATGTCCTTGCTATCTGCACTAATTAAATATATCATCTTGTCAAAAGAGAACACTAACCAGAAGGCACCATAATGAATACATCCTTCGTAGTTGTCGATAGTTGCTATCGATTCAGATCTTCTTTAATCACTATATCTATTTTTCTTAACATTGGTTCTTTCTTTATCTCTACTTGCTTCATCTCTACTCTACCTCTCGCTAACATCATATATGTAGCTCGCATCATACCTGGATGCCTATAGTACAAAGTAAATCTCTATGAATCTAGCCCATTCCAGCGACACAAAAATTCCTAAGTTTACAAAGGTATAAATTCTTGTCTTAATTCCTTGTTCAACCCTTACGAAAATTTCTAATTTATTTTTTAGCAGTAGGGATTGAATGAGGAGCATACCTTATGAGTGTAGTAAACTCAGTTTTATATTGCCCCATTATATTATGTCCCTGTTCGAATCTAAAAAAGCTTCCTACATCTATGATATATAGGAAGCTAAGACTATGCACAAAAAGATAAGCTTACAATATAAATATTTACATTGAAAATATACTTAAGTTTTCTTTGATAATAAAAACTTAATAGATACGAAAGTATATATGTTGATCAAGTAATAAAGTGAATGAGAAAATTTCAATCATATAAAGAAGTGTTTTGCTTAATTACAATCAAACAAGTACTATCTACAGTTGTAAGATTTGTTCTCTTGAATGAAAAGTAGGGGATTTTGAGTTTTTGCTACTAATAGAGAATACACAAGAAAAAGATATATATATATATATATGTATATATAATATTTTGGATTAATGTATGTAAAATGATAATTTTTTCCAAATGAGACTCTTAAATGTTAATGTGGAACATAACATATGCATCCCTAGATCTCCAATAATCTTGTAGGGATGAAAATGGAAGTTTATGGCCTTCCTACACTACGATTACCTCTATAAAATGTAGAAAGTTATTCATCATAGGTCTAGGCATGCCATCATTTTATTTCAATACTCCAATTTATTCTAATATTCCTATATCGAGGTAATATATCACATTATATTTTAACTATACATATGACCATTATATGCATTAAATTAAGAACATGAGATATTGAAAACATTCATAATTTCATTCAAGGCATAGGAATCTAGTTCTTGTAATGTGTTCACATCATTAGTCTGAAACTTAAAAATTAGCAATACATGGATAAAAGATGAGGCAAACCAATCTTTATTTCAAGTATAAAAGAAAAGATACATGAGAAATAGTAATGTAAAGTGTCACATGGATAGAAGGATCCCAAATAGATAATGTGGCATATAACTTCGCTCTCCACACTCCTTTCTCCTCCAACTGTAAGATTGCATGTAAAAAAGATAAGCTAAGATCTTCAATGAAAGTATATTGCACTTTCCTAGAATCCCTTAAACTTTACTAAGGGGGTACTAAACAAACATACTAAAAATTATAGGACTCTACTAAAAGTTACAAAACTCCAAAATAAAAGACCTAAAAATCTATTTATAGTGAGTACATAAATTGCCTTAAGCATTATGGCACTCCATCCTTAAATGAATTAATTCCACGGTGCTTAAATGTTTAATTCATTGAAACACTAGATAACTCGGTGCATGTCTTGGTTGAACTATTGTGGCTTTTAACTGAATGAGCATAACTCCTCAAGTCACCGAATGCTTCATCACGATGCTTGAAAAGTTGAACACTGACACTTTAATGCTCTCCCTAGCAATGCAATGTTGAATGGTTTGGAACTCCAGAGCTAAAATATTAGAATAAAGAGCATTGCAATTTCAACTTTTGCCATGACAACATCATGGGCATTCTAATGCTCACCTTGGTTTTGCTAGGGCAATGATCTTCCTAAAATTTTAGATTGGCTAGCACTTTAATGTATGAATTAGGTGATGGGGTGTTATGAATGAGGATGTTGAGGTTCTTAATCTAACATTATTATGGCACTTATTCAACACATGAATTTTTATTTTTTTTTCTAAAATGTTCTACACAAATACAACTAAAACATTTTCGTATAATTTAAATGTAATAAACTATACACAATTTAGACTTAAAAAATTCTTCCTAGCTTAAACTCTAGCTTGTCCTTGGGCAATGGTATAATCATCTATTAATTAACTTAATAGCCTAAAAAAATTAGTAATTTAAATTTATAAAAAAATAAGATAAAACAACACTCGCTAAAAGTAACTTGGAATTATCAAAGTTAAAATTCAAGTTTAAAATCATAAATAATTAGTCTAATCAATCAACCTTATTTTTACATGAATTGAACCTATCCATTATGAGTGTATGTGTAAGATTGATATTTGATTTCAAAAATGAATAATATATAATTTAGAGTTTAGTTGTACTTGTAGCTAATTAGAAGTTTATTAGTTAACTTTCATAGGTAGTAGTTTACCCATGTTATCCTATTTGATTTTAGTCTTGGGGTGCTTTTAGATTTGAACTTTAACTGATATTAATTTTTGAATATACTCATCTTTTCTTTTTTCAACTTTTCTTTTCTCATATGATTTTCATATTTTGCACTTTTTCACATTTTTAGTACATATTAATGATTTTGAATATATATTAGCTTACTTTGATCTTTTTAATAATCCTAATTAATTTAATGTAAGGAATGAGTAAGTTGATAATTCTCTAATTCATTTTACTAAGATCTTCATAACTTATGTTACCAACTTCTTTTCCTAAGCTCAATTAATCTTTTTTTTTTAAATTAAGTTGTTAGTGCTTGAGAGTATAGCTTCTAAATTCAGAATAGATCAAGAACTTAAATAATCATAATTAATTCATTATTATATTTTTTAAATTATGAATTATTATGCATTAATCATTTCAAATTATTTTATAGGGTTTTATTATTCTACTTAATTTTAAATAATTTTTTTTTTATTTTTTTTTTATTTTGGCTAAATAAGCAATCAAAGTGCAAGCTCTATGTAGAGAAATATTTTTAACATTTAAGAATAAGAAATATTTAATCAAATTTAAAATTTACATAAACAAGAATAATAACAATGTAAACAAAATTAAGTAAAAATATGTATGGCATAAACATGCCAAAGCACAAGAAAATATATTGGCTATTTGACATCAAAAAATGAAGCACCCAGTTCTTTACTAGAAAATACTGCAGCATTTGACACATATGAGCACTATGGCACTATGAAAGACCACTGCCATAGTACTCCAACTAATCATAATTATGATATTAACTTAACACTATAATGTTGAGGTTTGCACTGCAGTGCTTAATAAAATATTAAAATGAAAAAGTTATGAAAATATGATCTATTGGTTGCACACCCATCAATACTATATAAATAACTAACCAAACATAGTGTTGCTTGAAGACTTGAAAGGGTAGCACTCAAGCACTGAATAATGTATCATAGCACTGTGGTATTCAAGGTGCAAAGCTACAAAAGTGCAGTCCAAAGAATTTTCTTGAGAGTTCAGTGCTGAAATGTTAGTTCCGAATATTGTGGCACTTCATAGGCAAATGCTACAATTCTAGATCAATTTTTAGTGCAACAAATTCTATAAGAAAATTATCTTAACTTTGTCAATATCATAAATATGTTTTTTCTAAAATAGAACTAAACATAGTATAGAGTAAAAACTACACAAATAGTTAAAATAATATATTTTACATATAACACAAAAACAAAAATGGGTTTCCTCCCAATATAACATTAAATTTATAGTCTTCAGTCAGACTTACCTAGATGTATCATTTTGGCTGCACTAAATTACTACCACTCTTTAAGTAATCTCCTTTGATATTTCCCTTTTTTCCTTTGGATTAATTTAAGTATTACTAGGTTTAATGTTGTGAGCCTACTACTAATAGAAATTACAAAATGTTCTAATTGGTTTTCTATATTTTTTTATAGAAGCAGCTCTACTCTACAATTTTTGTTCCTAACTGAATCACAACCTCTTCTAAAGGTTTCATACTATCTCTAAACTAGTTCTTTTGATTAAAATTGAGGGATAAAAAGGTCTAGGATTAATTATAAGTTAATGATGATTATTTTAATTTCTTCCTTAATTTGATTAACCAACATTCCTTGGATTATTACCAACAAAATTATTATAATTTCAGCTAAAATTAGGGTGGTTCCTCTCACCAAGGTTATATGTATTTGAATAGGGATTGTTCTATCTTCTAATCATATTAATATTCTCAATCCCATGAGCATTATTATCTCCAACAACTTTTAATTCATGATCCTTTATATCCATAGGAGTTTTTGATCCTAAATTCATTCCCAAGTTATCCAATTTTTTTTTAGAAATTATAGATACCTGAGTAGTAAATATGGAAAAGGGATCAGATTTATAAATTCATGCTACTCTTTTAGGATTCACCCTATTAGAAGGCCACTAAAAATTATTTATTTTCATTATCTCAATTAATGCATAGGCTTCATCAAATGGTTTTGATATTAATGTTCCTTTAAATACGACATTTATGATTGAAATATGAAATCCTACCAGTCTATTGTAATAGGTTAGAATAACTAATAATTTAGGTAACATATAGTGAGGGAATTTCCTTTATATTTTTTTAAATCTCTCCTAACTTTCAAAAGTTGATTCTCCATAAAACTAGATCAAAGATGTGATGTGATTTTTAAGCTTGTTAATTTTGGAAGGCAGGAATTACTTTTTTAAAAACTTTTCTGCTAACTCATCTTAAGTAATTAATGATCCTAGGGGCAAGGAATTTAACAACATATTAGCATTGTCCCTTTGAGAAAATAAAAATAAATAAAGCCTAACAACATCATCATTGTTACCATTATACTAGACCATTGCACAAATTTCAAAAAAGCTAGTTAAGTGAAGGTTGGGATCCTCAATAGAAGATCCCCCAAATTGGAAATTCTAAACCATCTAAATTAGTATGTTTCAACTTAAAGTTATTTTCCTAGATAGTAGGTCTATTGATATTATGGTGGATTTCATCTATTATAGGATTTATATGCTCCCTAAGAGGTCTAAGATGGTCTTGGTTTTGGAATGGGTTAAACCATCTTTAAATTTAAAACCTTTTTATTTTTAAAATTTTTGTAAGGGTCCATCCAATTTTAGAATCAAACAATAAATGCTCCTTACTAGATCTACGACACATATAATAACACACATATGAAAATTAAAGAATAAGAACTAAACAAACATTTTTCTTTTTCAAAACTTTATCATAAAATATAAAATAAAGATATCTGATGTAAGTAGAATTAAATATATAGTTAGTTCAATAAGATAGCTTAAATTATATTGTGCACATCACTTCCTTTGCAACAATGCCATAAATTTGATTGATGCAAAGCTAGGATTATGTACACAAATTTAAGCTTGCAATATAATGATTCACAATTAGAATATTCTTAGGTTTTCTTTGATATTAAAGACCCATTAGACACACAATTAAACATGTTAATCAAGTAATAATGTGACTGAGAGAGTATCAATCCCATGATGAAGTGTTCTGCTTAATTAAAATTAAACTTATATTGTCTACTACAGTCATAAGGTTTATTCTACTAAATAAAAGTTAAAGAGTTTTGAGTTTTTGCCACTAATAGAAAATACATAAGAAAAAGATAGTAGTATATATAAAATGTTTTGGACTAATATATGAAAAATGGTAATGTTTTCCTAATGAGACTCTTATATTTAGATATAAGTCAAAGCATAGATATCCTTAGATCTTTTTCGAGCTTATGGAGCTTATGTAAAAAAGAGGGTTTATGGACTTCTTAAGTGCTATTATTTCTATAAAACCTAGAAAGTTATACATCATTTGTCTAGGCATGAAAAATTACATTTCAATGCTTCTATTTGATTTAATATTCCTTCATTTATGTAATATATTGCAGTAGATTCTAAATATACACATGGTCATTGACTACATTAAATTAATAATGTGAGATATTAAAACATCCATAATTTTATTCAAGGTATATGAGTACATAATAGTACTTGTATTGTGTTTACTTCATTAGCATAAAACTCATAAATTAGTCTAACATGGATAAAAGATGAAGCAATCTAATCTTTATTTCAAATATAAAAGAAAACTTATAAAAGAAATAATTAGGTAAAGTGTTACCATGATAGAAGGATAATCAAATAGATCATGCAAATAAACCCTTCCCAAAGTTAATCTCCCCATATAACTTTGTACTCTACACTCATTACACCTCCAACTATGACAATGGGATGACCTGGTGTGTCTCATGGCCAAATTGGCAAGGCTTTTGATTGAACCGTTGCGACTCCTCAAGTCACCAACTACTTTATCATGGCACCTAAAAACTTGAATGCTACGATGCTTGAATGCTCCCCCCAATGTCATGGAATTGAATAGTTTGATATTCCTCACTAAAAAGTCAAAGGATGAGCGTTGCAATGTCAAATTTTGGCACTAAAAAACATGGGCACTATTAGTCTCACCTTGGTTCCACTAGGGTGCTGATCTTCCTAAAATTCCAAAGTGGCCAGTGCTGCAATATTTGAATTTAATGTTGGGGCATTGTGTATTATGATGTTGCGGCACTGAATGTAATAGGATAATAGCACTTGTTCAACACTTATGAATTTTAGTATTTGCTAAGATTTCTTTACAAACTAATTAAAATGCTAAATTTTAAATAAATTTGAAGGTAATAAATAATAAAAAAATTACACTTAATAGTTTATTATTAAGCTAATGGAGGTATAAACCACATTCTAAACACTTCAATAATTTTTTTCCAAGTGATATCAACATTAGTTTTCCCCTTGAATTACTTTCTAAAGTATCCAACCCACCATCTCTTAACCTATGCTTCAAATAAAAACACAGCTAATGGAACTTCATATTCTCTAGATAATGCATATTATCAATGATCTTTTCTATCTTCAATAGTAGTCATCCATAACCTAGGGTCCTATAGCTGCTTTGAATAATCGAGGCTTTAATTTTTAAAATATCTAAAAATATTTTATCTCCCTCTTATTCTTTGTTCTCTGGTGACTTGCTCTACATATCCCCCATTACCTATGCTATAACACTGGCCAACTGCATGATACTATCTGACAGTATTGGGGCTGTACTATGTAGCTCAGTTGGTAAATTTTGCTCTAGTAGAGCCAATTTACCTATTCACTTACACAATTTAGTTTGATCTCAATAATTTATATATACAATCAATTATGTATGCAAAAATATATAAAATAATGCATCTTAATTACCTAGTATAACAAACTCATAATTAATTCCAACAACTCTAGTAACAATTCAATTCATTCGCCAATTAAACTTTGATACTAATTTATCATGCCACATAATATAATTTGAAAGAATTATTTTTTATTTTTTAAATTTAATATTAACCAGAGCTATCTAATCTCTTTTATCAATATGAATATTAGTAGAAATAATACTATTGATTAAAACATTAATATGCATTTGTAATCATTTCTTCACAAATCTCATACAATACTTCGAAATTTTTTGAATACAATACATCTTCCAATTGTTGAGTATAAAAGGAAAACTATAAATTAAAAAGAAGTAAAATAATAGAAATTTTAGCTAGTCTCACCCTCCTGATCCTCTTTTCTAACCTAAAATCATTCAAGTCACATATAATGTGCTAAATAATCCAACAAGTCACTAAAATCATATAATTTAACTCAAAACATAATAAAGGAGCAATATGCATGCAATTAGTTAATTCATAACAATGGAATCCATATGATTATGAATTAATGTAAAAAAGAATAAAACTTACATACATTAATAGTAACATATGTAAAATAATAAGAATTTATTTTACATAAACTAGTAAAATAATATAATATAAAATAAAATTTATAAATGAATAAACGAGTAAACTTGTAAAGGGGTTGATTAAATAAAATAACAACAAACCCTAATCATAGCACAACTATTTAACCAATAAAGAAATCATATAAATTGATAGAACTAAAGCACTAATAAAATTTGTCAAAATTATATTAATATGGAAAAACCATATAAGAGTATATACCACATCCATGCATTCTACTTCAGTATTATATCAGTATCTTAATTCTCAGAATATCAAATATTCAGTAATAAGAATCACGTGTTGAATAATACTAAAATAGTATGTAGTGAATCAAAAGTAGTAATAGTAGTGACAATGAATCAGTAATATTATCAATATTAATATTCAATACCAATAATAGTATCAGAATAGTATCAGTATTAGTATTTTAATGGCTTTGATAATAAAGTAGTATAATAATCATAATAGTACAGTAAATTCATACTATAATAGTAAAATAATATAATATCAATAAAGTCATACAATAACAATGAATCAGTAAAGTTACAAGTGTTCCAGAAATAAGGTAATAAGTAAAGAGTCATGTTTTTTTTTTTTTTTTTGAACAAAAGCCATAAAAAGGCATTTATTTGCTAAGAAAAAAATACAAATACCATCCTAAGGAGGTCTAAAAGCATCCTCCTTAAGGATATCCAAAAAATCATCTAAGGAATTAAAATCTTGCTCTTGTTTCCATAAAAAGGAGGAAGAAAGAGCACGCTTCGCATAGAAATCGGCAGCCCTATTAAACCTTCTAGGCATATAGTTGAAAATTACATGATTAAAATCTTTAACAAAAGAAAGATCAAAATCCAAAGAGTTGCATCTCCATTTGCCGATCTGAACATTCTTATGAAGCCACTCCATGTTTGATTTATTATCCCCTTCAATGATGATGCCCATAGCACCTAAAATGTCTTCATTAAGTACCTTCTTCAATAGATTGATAGCTTGGAGCTCAATGTAAGCAATATCCCAATGCCTCACTTGATTACCGGCTGCTACAAGAACTTTTCCAATAGAGTCTCGAACAGTAATTCGAATACCAGTTGAATACGGCTTAATAAATGCTCCATCCATATTAACTTTCAACCACTTTGAAGGGGGAGGACACCAACTACAACCAATCGGGTAAACTCTAGTAGTGTCCCATTGCTTCTTAAGTGATGGAAGATATACCATAGAAAAATTCCCAAAAATATTGGCTTCCACCAAAGAAGGTTTTGACAAATATTTCCCATGCTTCTTCTCATTTCTATTCAACCAAGTCTGATACATCGATTTAAGGAAGAGCAAATCTTTTTGAGAAAATCATTCTAACATTTTTTCATCTTTAAACCGACAGGATCTATCAGTAGCACACCAATCCATGACAGCAAGTAAAGAAAATCCCCACCGCTTAAGAGTCTCAAAAACTTCCAAAGATACTCTACAATCAAACATAATATGATGAATGTCTTCTTTAGCATGACAGCCCCAAATACAAAGATTTGAGACCTCAAAGCCTGTATGATCCAACCAAACCTGAGTTGGAATAGCATTATGGACAACTCTCCACCAGAACACATGCTCCCTCGGGTGCAACTTTACCTCCTTAAGCCAATAAAATATATCATCCACCCCAAAAAATTGGGCTCGAAAAACTTGCTTAGTAACTGAACAAGATAATGTAGAATAGATAAGCTCCGGTTTGTCCATCTCCAAATCCTGATAAATGATCACTCCCATAACCTCCTCTACAAGAATTAGGCCAAAAAGCTATAGAAGCAAATCCTCCCTCCAACAGTCGTTCACTATCAAATCCTCCACCATATCCTCCTCATTAATAGAAATATTAAAGAATGAAGGCCAAGTCAAAAAACTTCTATCTAAGACCCAAACATCCTTGAGTATAGAAATTGAAGCTCCGTTTCCAATCTTCCATCTGATTGCAGCTTTAAGAGATCTCCAACCCTCCTGTAGAATCCTCCAGGATCTCCCAGGTCTTTTAAAAACTGCATCCAGAGACTTTCCATAAGCATCACTCAAAAGAGAATTATGCAAGTTATAAGGATTACAGATAAAATCCAAAGCCAACTGAGCCCTCAAAGGACCACTCCAAAGATGAACGAATTGATCCCCAATCCACCTTGATCATAAGGCAAACAAATCTTCTTCAAACTTACATAATGTGTGCTTTTATGCTCAATTGAATAATTCCATTAAAAAAAAAATCTATAAAGATTTTCTATTTTTACTAAAACAGCAATAGGAACATTAGAATGAGAAAGATGATAGTAAATAAGATTAGAAAGTGTAGATCTAACAAGCAAAATTTTGCCAGCTAACGACAACAATTTTGATCCCCAAGTAGCTATCAATTTCATGACTTTAGAAATAACTATGTTGAAATTTGAAGCCTTCATATGAGATAGAGAACATTTCAGGCCCAAATAATCAAAAGAAATAACTCTCCTCATACCCAACATTTTGGAGAAACTATATTACTTCCACCGAGGTGTATTTTTATTAAACATGACCATAGATTTTGTTGTGTTGATTTTCTAACCAGTCCAAGAGCAATACAAATTGATAATTTCCTTCATTTTCTTAAGATGCCAAGATTTGGCTATAGAGAAAAGAATAATTTCATCTGCATAAAGAATATGACTGATTTTCGGACCTGACCGCCGTAAAGATACTCCAATTCCTTCTCATCCAAATTGTATAATAGCTTTTGACAGAAGATCTGAACATAAGATAAAAAGATACGATGAAAGGGGGAAACCTTGCCAAATCCCCTGCACCCTTGTATCCAATTTGTCCTCTTTCTATTAATGGATAAAGAAAACCGAGGATTAGAAACACATTGTAAAATCCAACAAATAAAATTTGAAGGAAATTTTAGTAACTGCATGGTCTTCCTTAATGAAGCCCAGCTCATGCTATCATAAGCTTGTTCCATGTCAATGTTTATTGAACATAAACCTCCTTTAGATTGAGATCTTCTAAACTTCTCCATCATTTCTTGTGCATTAAAACAATGTCTAGATATAGATCTACCTAGCCCAAAAGAAACTTGATGTTCATCAATAAAAAGTGGAAGCAACAGCTTGATTCTATCTAACAAAACAGTAACAACCACCTTGTAAATAGTTTGACAAAGGCTTATTGGCTTGAACTTAGAAGGGCAATCAGCATTATTAACTTTTGGAATAAGGACCACAGGTGTATCCTTCCATTCCATATGCATCTTTCCTAAGGTAAAGAATTCCATAATAGCCTCAACAACATTCTTACCAACAATATCACAGTAGTTCTTAAAGAAGCTTGTTGTAATACCATCCAATCCCGAAGATTTGTTAGAAGAAAGATTGAAAACAGCTTTGATTACCTTTTCTCTAGTAACCATACATTATAACATATGAATATGAGAATCATCTTAAAGGCTTTGTAGACAGGGCAATTTCTTCAGAGAAACTTTCTTACTAGCCCATTTCTTCTTAAAAAAATTAGTCAATTCAGAGGTAATCTCTTCCTCCGTCTCTAGCAGTTTTTCGTCATTTATTAAAGATGAAATTTTGTTAGAATTTCTGCGGCTTGAAGCAGCCGCTTAGAAGAATTTAGAATTCTGATCCCCATCTTCAATCCACTGACATTTTTCTCTTTGAATCCACCATGTATTAATTCTTGCAAGAACCGATTGAAGCAGAATAACCTTCTCTTTCATATCCTGTATTTGCATCTGATTAAGTCCCATATCCGAGCAATCCTGATTCTGAAGCTATAATATCTCATCTTCCAGTTGTAGCTTGGTTTCATTAAGCTCCTTGAGCTTATTCTTATTCCAAAAGAACAAAGCTCTAAGAGTTTTCTTGTATTTTTTATTCAAGACTTCCGCAGCCGATCCATTAAAGCTTCCTACCCATTTGGCTTTGACAATTCTATAAGATTGATGATATGACAACCAAGTATCCTCAAAATGAATAACCAGCTTCAAAGAAATAGATTTCTCAAATAAGTATAATAAATTAGGAGAGTGATCAGAAGCCACTCTAGCAAGATGATGAGTAATTACATTTGGTAATGCTTGAAGAGAGAGAGAGAGTTGATAAAAAATCTATCAAGTCTCACCCATATCTTGCCAGCTCCTTCTTTTTTATTAGTCCAAGTATATCTAGGACCCACAAATTTTGTTTCATGCAAATCACACTTAATCATACAATCCCATAAGTCTTGAGCAGTAGAATTGAAGATGAAAGGTTTGCCACCTTTTTTATTTCTTTGATCAATCACACAATTAAAGTCACCACCTACAATCATAGGCACTTCTTTATTACAATGCTGTTGAAGAAAGTTCCACAATTATCTTTTTCCAGCAAGAGAAGTGCTGGCATAAACCATGGCTATAAGGAAAGAAACACCTTTTCCATTAGAAAGAATACCCAATATGCATTGATCCATCTCCTGTACTATCTGAAAAGAGAAAAAATTGACATTCCAGAAGATCATTATACTTCCATATCTTCCCTTAGAAGCAAGACAATGAAACCCCCAATACCTCCCAAAGATCTTATTCACTTCCTTTCTATCAAAACCATCCACCTTAGTCTCAACCAGAGCAAAAAAGGAGGGTTTATGTACATCCAAAAGATGATGTACATAGTTTTCTGTGCACCACTTCTTGGCCCCATGACAATTCCAAACAATAATGGGATTCATTATTTTAATAGAGGGGGAGAAAGTCCCCCTCCATCTTCCATATTTTCCTTAACAATCTCTGATTTAGTATTCAAATCTTGCTCAGATCCACCAAAGTTGTCAGGTTCTATAAAATCTGAAAGAATTTCTTTCCCCTTCAAAGATCCACCAGACTGAAACAAATTTGAAATAAGTTCCATTATAGGATCCTTAAAAATAATACTAGTATGTTTTCGATTACTGCTAGAAAGGAAGCTACGGGATTTTCTAGACAATGGATCAATCTTCCCACTATTTTCTCCAGTTGAATACAACGAACCCTTCAATCTCCATTGCATAACCATATTTTTAACCACATGAGGTTTAACCACATCTGAGCTTGAATTGTTTCTTTTCACAAAAGGTTTTTAATTTTTATGAACTATCACCCAAAGTGCAGATTCTGCCTCCCTAGCCTTGACAGTCTGAACATCAACAAAAACCTGCGTAACCTCAGACTTCTTTTGCTCTGGTTGCTCATAATAATCCTCTACATTATCATGATTAACAAAACCATGATGATCTGGACATTTCTCTTTAAGATGCCCAATCTTTCTATAATCATAGCATAAGATTGGGATTTCCTCAAATTCACATGGTTGAAAAATTTTTCCATTTAACCCCTGAATCCATATTCCCTTAGGAAGTTGTTTACATAGATCCAAGCAAATACAAAATCTAGCATAACTGCTATTGCCCAACGAATTTGAGAAATCATCTAGCCAAACAGGTTTACTCATCAAAGAGGTAATTCTAGTAATATTTTTGCAATCCCAATATAACATAGGAAGATTAGGGAGTCTAACCAAAATTGGAGTAAATAGACCCTCCATAGAGTTGGCATCAAATGCAGGGGTCCAATTATTAAGTCTTGCAAATTCAGGTCCATGAACTATGTTTTGATTATTGGCAAACACTCTTACTTAATAATCATCATTATGCATGTGGTTATATATTGTATGGGCAATTTCATCTATTTTATAGAAGCAATCTTGTGAATTATCTACAGTCATTTGAACTTGCCTTCTATGGTGACTTCACCTTGCTCATTCATCCTTGGAGCGGATGAAATCATCACAACATTCTATGAATATCAACCTATGCAATATGAAACAACTAAGAACAATTGTAAGGAAAAGTTGTGACACCTCAAATTTAAAATTTGAATAATTATCTATTTCATCTTTTAATTAATCTATTTGAGCTTATAATAATTTGTTAATATAAATAAGTGTAACTGAAGTAATTATAAATCATATACGTATAAACATTTTCATATTTATTTATGAAGATTTAATTTACAATTACTAAAAGATCAATCCCTACATCAAGTTATCTTTTTAAACTTTTAACAATAAAAGAATAAAAACTAGAATACAATCTAAATCTACCTAACTCCACTATATCCTGACACCTTCCAAACAACATATGATATCACAGAGTGATCTAATAACTCAGTAGATTATCATAGCCTAGAGTTGCAATCAATAAAAATAATTGAAATAGTATGCATGTAGATATTCGATTCCATATTAGTATAAACATGTAACTTTAAGAGTACATTGTAGTCAATATGAATAATATTATTTCATAAGAGAAATAAAAAAAACTAAAAGCAATATAATTTAGATTTGTTGATCAGTGATCATATAAAAGATGAATGAGTTCTATTATTCTTATGCTCATATCAAGTATAATATAGCAGGGCTGTTATGAATTTATGCATGTCACAAAATTATACTTTATATCATTCTACAAGTTATTTCTTGTACTTCAGTTTACCTGTCATATTAAGCAAGTGCTCTATATCTATTATATAACATGTATTGTATCATGTAAAAATATAATATAATATAAAACATATTATATAATTCATGTGTATTGTATGCCCTTATATAAGTTTTATCATATACATGTATTAATCATAATTTGTATTATGTGTATAATAATTATATCATATCAATTATAAAATTTATCATGTTATATGCATATACAAATAGGATATTACATCTATCCTATTGTGAGATTTTTCTTGTATTTAGCTTGTAGACTAACCCCTATGGTACCACTATAGCTCGTGTAAATAGGGAGGACTGTCACTGAAATGAATGAAATGGGTGCCTCGACATGATTGATCTTGGCGATGTTGCATGATATAAGTTGGCACTGTGACACTACTTAACAATTGTAATTTTTTTTTTACCATTTCACAATATTTTATGTTCAAACATAACTAAAAAAATATATTTTCTCAAAACATAAATGCAATAAATAGTATATAATCTGCACTTAACACTAGAGTGGGAACTGTCAATTATGGTGCAACAGACTCCCGCTGACTACAACAAGTAGCTCTATTATTAGCCCTATTTATAAATCTTTCAATGTATGTTATTAACTTATAGTTTTCTATCCTTCAGTTTGTTTACATTGTCTTGCTCCAAAATTAATTTCTCTTCCATGGGGATAATATATTACCTTATGACCTTCCTATCTGCACTAATTAAATATATCATCTTGTCAAAATAGAACACTAACCCGAATGCCTTCTTCTATAATGAAAACATCCTCCATAGTTGTTGATAGTTGCTATCGATTCAGATCTTCTTTAATCACTATATCTATTTTTCTTAACATTGGTTCTTTCTTTATCTCTACTTACTTCATCCCTACTCTACCTCTCGCTAACATCATATATGCAGCTCGCATCATACCTGGATGCCTATAGTACAAAGTAAATCTCTATGAATCTATCACATTCCACCAACACAAAAATTCCTAAGTTTACAAAGGTATAAATTCCTAAGTTTGTTAATTTTGGAAGGCAGGAATTACTTTTTTAAAAACTTTTGTGCTGACTCGTCTTAAGTAATTAATGACCCTAGGGGCAAGGAATTTAACAACATCTTAGCATTGTCCCTTTGAGAAAATAAAAATAAATAAATCCTAACAACATCATCACTAATACCATTATGCTAGACCATTGCACAAATTTCAAAAAAGCTAGTTAAGTGAAGGTTGGGATCCTTAATAGAAGATCCCCCAAATTGGAAATTCTAAACCATCTAAATTAGGATGGGTTTCAACTTAAAGTTATTTTCCTAGATAGTAGGTCTATTGATACTATGATGGATTTCATCTATTATAGGCTTTATATGCTCCCTAAGAGGTCTAAGATGGTCTTGGTTTTGGAATGGGTTAAACCATCTTTAAATCCAAAATCTTTTTATTTTTAAAAATTTTGTAAGGGTCCATCCAATTTTAGAATCAAACAATAAAGGCTCCTTACTAGATCTACGACACATATCATAACACACATATGAAAAGTAAAGAATAAGAACTAAAAAAACATTTTTCTTTTTCAAAACTTTATCATAAAATATAAAATAAAGATATCTAATACAAGTAGACTTAAATATATAGTTAGTTCAATAAGATAGCTTAAATTATAATGTGCACATCACTTCCTTAGCAACGATGCCATAAATTTGATTGATGCAGAGCTAGGATTATGTACACAAATTTAAGCTTGGAATATAATGATTCACAATTAAAATATTCTTAGGTTTTCTTTGATATTAAAGACCCATTAGACACACAATTAAACATGTTAATCAAGTAATAATGTGACTGAGAGAGTATCAATCCCATGATGAAGTGTTCTGATTAATTATAATTAAACTTATATTGTCTACTACAGTCATAAGATTTATTCTACTAAATAAAAGTTAAAGAGTTTTGAGTTTTTGCCACTAATAGAAAATACATAAGAAAAAGATAGTAGTATATATAAATTGTTTTGGACTAAAATATGCAAAATGGTAATGTTTTTCTAATGAGACTCTTATATTTAGATATAAGTCAAAGCATAGATATCCTTAGATCTTTATCGAGCTTACAGAGCATATGTAAAAAAGAGAGGTTTATGGACTTCTTAAGTGCTATTATTTCTATAAAACCTAGAAAGTTATACATCATTTGTCTAGGCATGAAACATTACATTTCAATACTTTTATTTGATTTAATATTCCTCCATTTATTTAATATATTGTAGTAGATTCTAAATATACACATGGTCATTGACTACATTAAATTATTAATGTGAGATATTAAAAAATCCATAATTTTATTCAAGGTATATGAATACATAATAGTACTTGTATTGTGTTTACTTCATTAGCATAAAACTCATAAATTAGTCTAACATGGATAAAAGATGAAGCAAACTAATCCTTATTTCAAATATAAAAGAAAACTTATAAAAGAAATAATGAGGTAAAGTGTTACCATGATAGAAAGATAATCAAATATATCCTGCAAATAAACCGTTCCAAAAGTTAATCTCCCCATAAAACTTTGCACTCTACACTCCTTACACCTCCAACTATAGGATTACATACAATAAGATAGGTTAATATTCTCAATGAAAGTATCTTGTACTTCTCTAGCCACTTTTAGATTTTACTCTAAGGGGCACTAAAGAAACACACTCAAAATAATTGGACAATACTAAAAGTGATAGAACTCCCAAATAAAATAATTAAAAACCCATTTATAATAAGTATAATAATAGCCTCAAGCTTCATGGAGCTTGACATGGTAGCACTATAGCATTGATAAATGAACTAGTGTCTTGACACTGAAATGTTTGCTCCACTATGGAAAATGGATGACCCGGTGTATCTCATGGCAAAATTGGCATGGCTTTTGATTGAACTGTTGTGACTCCTCAAGTCACCAACTACTTTATCATGGCACCTGAAAAGTTGAATGCTTCAATGCTCTCCCCGATGTCATGGCAATGAATAGTTTGATATTCCATCACTAAAAAGTCAAAGGATGAGCGTTGCGATGTCAAATTTTGGCACTACAAAATCATGGGCACTATGAGTCTCACCTTGGTTCCACTAGGGTGCTGATCTTCCTAAAATTCCAAAGTGGCCAGTGTTGCAATATTTGAATTGAATGTTAGGGCATTGTGCATTATGATGTTGTGGCACTGAATGTAATAGGATAATAGCACTTGTTCAACACTTATGAATTTTAATATTTGTAATGATTTCCTTACAAACTAATTAAAATGCTACATTTTAAATAAATTTGAAGGTAATAAATAATAAAAAATTTACACTTAACAGTTTATTATTAAGGTAATGGAGGTATAAACCACATTCTAAACACTTCAATATTTTTTTTCCCAGTGATATCATCATTAGTTTTCCCCTTGAATTACTTTCTAAAGTATCCAACCCACCATCTCTTAACCTATCGTCAAATAAAAACACAGCTAATGGTACTTCATATTCTCTAGACAATGCATATTATCAATGATCTTCTCTATCCTCAATAGTAGTCATCCACAACCTAGGGTCCTACAGCTGCTTTGAATAATCGAGGCTTTAATTTTTAAAATATCTATAAATATTTTATCTCCCTTTTCTTCTTTTGTCTCTGGTGGCTTGCTCTACATATCCCCCATTACCTATGCTATAACACTGGCCAACTGCATGATACTATCTGACAGTATTGGGGATATACTATATAGCTCAGTTGGTAAATTTTGCTCTAGTAGAGCCAATTTACCTTTTCACTTAAACAATTTAGTTTGATCTGAATAATTTATATATACAATCAATTATGTATGCAAAATTATATAAAATAATGCATCTTAATTACATAGTATAACAAACTCATAATTAATTCCAACAACTTTAGTAACAATTCAATTCATTCGCCAATTAAACTTTGATACTAATTTATCATGCCACAGAATAGAATTTGAAAGAATTGTTTTTTATTATTAAATTTAATATTAACTAGAGCTATCTAATATCTTTTATCAATATGAATATCAGTAGAAATAATTTTACTGATTGAAACATTAATATGTATTTGTAATCATTTCTTCACAAATCTCATACAATACTTCGGAATTATATGAATACAATACATCTTACAATTCTTGAGTATAAAAGGAAAACTATAAAATAAAAAGAAGTAAAATATGATAAATCCTAGTTAGTCTCACCCTCCTGATCCTCTTTTCTAACCTAAAATCATTCAAGTCACATATAATGTGCTAAATAATCCAACAAGTCACTAAAATCATATAATTTAACTCAAAACATAATAAAGGAGCAATATGCATGCAATTAGTTAAATCATAACAATGAAATCCATATAATTATGAATTAATATAAAAAAGAATAAAACTTACATACATTAATAGTAACATATGTAAAATAATAAGAATTTATTTTACATAAACTAGTAAAATAATATAATATAAAATAAAATTTATAAATTAATAAACTAGTAAACTTGTAAAGGGGTTGATTAAATAAAACAACAACAAACCCTAATCATAGCACAACTATTTAACCAATAAAGAAATCATATAAATTGATAGAACTAAAGCCCTAATAAAAATTGTCAAAATTATATTAATATGAAAAACCCATATAAGAGAATATACCACATCCATGAATTATACTTCAATATTAGATCAGTATCTTAATTCTCGGAATATCAAATATTCAATAATAAGTATCACGTGATGAATAATACTAAAATAGTATGCAGTGAATCAAAAGTAGTAATAGTAGTGACAATGAATCAGTAATATTATCAATATTTATATTCAATGCCAATAATAGTATCAGAATAGTATCAGTATTAGTATTTTAATGGCTTTGATAATAAATAATCATAATAATACAGTAAATTCATACTTTAATAGTAAAATAATATAATATCAATAAAGTCATACAATAATAATGAATCAGTAAAGTGACAAGTGTTCCAGAAATTAGGCAATAAGTAAAGAGTCATGGTTTTTTTTTTTTTTTTTTTTTTTTTTTTTTTTTTTTTTTTTTTTTGAACAAAAGCCATAAAAAGGCATTTATTAGCTAAGAAAAAAAATACAAATATCATCCTAAGGAGGTCTAAAAGCATCCTCCTTAAGGATATCAACAAAATCATCTAAGAAATTGAAATCTTGCTCTTGTTTCCATAAAAAGGGGGAAGAAAGAGCACACTTCGAACAGAAATCGGCAGCCCTATTAAACCTTCTAGGCATATAGTTGAAAATTAAATGATTAAAATCTTTAACAAAAGAAAGATCAAAATCCAAAGAGTTGCATCTCCATTTGCCGATCTGAACATTCTTATGAAGCCACTCCATGTTTGATTTATTATCCCCTTCAATGATGATGCCCATTGCACCTAAAATGTCTTCATTAAGTACCTTCTTTAATAAATTGATAGCTTGAAGCTCAATGTAAGCAATATCCTAATGCCTCACTTGATTAGCGGATGCTACCAGAACTTTTCCAATATAGTCTCGAACAGTAATTCCAATACCAGCTGAATACGGTTTAATAAATGCTCCATCCATATTAACTTTCAACCACTTTGAAGGGGGAGGACACCAACTACAACCAATCGGGTAAACTCGAGTAGTGTCCCATTACTTCTTAAGTGATGCAAGATTTACCATAGAAAAATTACCAAGAATATTGGCTGCCACCAAAGAAGGTTTTGACAAATATTTCCCATGCTTCTTCTCATTTCTATTCAACCAAGTCTGATACATCGATTTAAGGAAGAGCACATCTTTTTGAGAAAATCATTCTAAGCTTTTTTCATCTTTAAATCGGCAAGATCTATCAGTAGCACACCAATCCATGACAGTAGGTAAAGAAAATCCCAACTGCTTAAGAGCCTCAAACAATTCCAAAGATACTCTACAATCAAACATAATATGATGAATCTCTTCTTTAGCATGACAGCCCCAAATACAAAGATTCGAGACCTTGAAGCCTCTATGAACTAACCAAACATGAGTTTGGATAGCATTATGGATAACTCTTCACCAGAACACATGCTCCCTCGGGTGCAACTTTACCTCCTTAAGCCAATCAAATCTATCATCCACCCTACAGAATTGGGCTCGAAAAACCTGCTTAGTAACTGAACAAGATAATGTAGAATAGATAAGCTCTGGTTTGTCCATCTCCAAATCCTGATAAATGATCACTCCGATAACCTCCTTTGTAAGAATTAGGCCAAAAAGCTGTAGAAGCAAATCCTCCCTCCAACAGCCGTTCCTTATCAAATCCTTCACCATATCCTCCTCATTAATAGAAATATTAAAGAACGAAGGCCAAGTAAAAAAACTTCTATCTAAGACCCAAACATCCTTGAGTATAGAAATTGAAGCTCTATTTCCAATCTTCCATCTAATAGCAACTTTAAGAGATCTTCAACCCTCCTGTAGAATCCTCCAGGATCTTTCAGGTCTTTTAAAAACTGCATCCAGAGACTTTCCATAAGCATCACTCAAAAGAGAATTATGCAAGTTATAAGGATTATGAATAAAATCTAAAGCCAACTGAGCCCTCAAAGGACCACTCCAAATACGAAAAGAATTGATCAACAATCCACCTTGATCATAAGGAAAACAAATCTTCTTCCAACTTACATAATGTGTGCTTTTATGCTCATCTGAATAATTCCATAAAAAAAAAAACTAAAAAGCTTTTCTATTTTTACTAAAACAGCAATAGGAACCTTAGAAAGAGCAAGATGATAGTAAATAAGAGTAGAAAGTGTAGATCTAATAAGCAAAATTCTGCCAGCTAACGACAATAATTTGGATCCCAAAGTAGCTATCAATTTCATGACTTTAGAAACAACTATGTTGAAATTTGAAGCCTTCATATGAGATAGAGAATAGTTCAGACCCAAATAATCAAAAGAAATAACTCTCCTCATACCCAACGTTTTGGAGAAACTATATTGCTTCCACCGAGGTGTATTTTTACTAAACATGACCATAGATTTTGTTGTGTTGATTTTCTAACCAGTACAAGAGCAATACAAATTGATAATTTCCTTCATTTTCTTAACATGCCAATATTTGGCTATAGAGAAAAGAATAATTTCATCTGCATTAAGAAAATGACTGATTTTCGGACCTGGCCGCCGTAAAGATACTCCAATTCCTTCTCCTCCAAATTGTATAATAGTTTTTTGACAGAAGATCTGAACATAAGATAAAAAGATACGGTGAAAAGGGGCAACCTTGCCTAAATCCCCTGCACCCTTGTATCCAATTCGTCCTCTTTCCGCTAATGGATAAAGAAAACCGAGGATTAGAAACACATTGTAAAATACAGAAAATAAAATTTGAAGGAAATTTAAGTAACTGCATGATATTTCTTAACGAATCCCAGCTCATGCTATCATAAGCTTGTTCCATGTCAATTTTTATTGAACATAAACCTCCTTTAGATTGAGATCTTCTAAACTTCTCCATCATTTCTTGTGCAATCAAACAATGTCTAGATATAGATCTACACAAAAGAAACTTGATGTTCATCAATCAAAAGTGGAAGCAATGACTTGATTCTATCTAACAGAACAGTAACAACCACCTTGTAAATAGTTTGACAAAGGCTTATCGGCCTGAACTTAGAAGGGCAATCAGCATTATTAACTTTTGGAATAAGGACCACAAGAGTATCTTTCCATTCCATATGCATCTTTCCTATGGTAAAGAATTCCATAATAGCCTCAACAACATTCTTACCCCTTCACCCACAATATCACATTAGTTTTTAAAGAAAGCCCCCCTTTAAGTTTGGTAAAATAACCTCCTTCTTAAAATCTCGAAGATTTTGTTAGAAGAAAGATTAAAAACAGCTTTGAATTGGCCTCTTCTTCTAGTAACCTACGTTATAACATCTGAATATGAGAAATCATTTAAGGCTTTGTAGACAGGGCCAATTCTTCAGAGAAACTTTCTTACTAGCCCAATTCTTCTTAAAAAAATTAGTCAATGCAGAGGTATCTCTTCCTCCATCTCTAGCAGTTTTCCCTCATTTATTAAAGATGAAATTCATTATGAATTCCTAATGGCTGGAAAGCAGCTCCTGGAAGATTTAGAATTCCGCTCACCATTCTTCAATCACTGACATTTTTCT
>NW_021319108.1:0-18856 GCF_001605985.2 Dendrobium catenatum | reverse complement strand
TTTTTTTTTCAAATTATGGAACCCAAAATGCTGTGTTTTGAATCTGAAATTAGGTTCACTAAATTTATATGAAAATCTAAGGAAGTTGGCTCAATTTGGTCATTTCACTAATTGACTTGGGGTGAGATGTCAAAGTCTTAATTTTATTAGAAATTTCCTCACTCACCTCTCTTACTTATTTGTTTTTTCTTTTGATGTTAGCCTTTATCACTCAAGGAAGAAATTGGTGGATGGACTAAAGAAATGAAGGTAGTTTCAATAGTTTATGTAATAAATTTTTTACCATTATTAAAAATGGAGAGAGAGATAATTTCTTGCAGAGTTTCCAAAAACATTTTTGTAGAATTTTTTAAAAAGTACAAAGTAATTGTAATTAAATTTTCTTTGGGAAATTTTGAATATAATCCTTTTAAGATTTCTTTTAGTTTTTTAGCCAAAGTCATCATTATAAATGATATATCACCTTTAGTAGTGAAATTATTTTTTTTTAATGGGTTTAGATTACAAAACTATAAATTTCAATGTTTGTCATAGTAAAATTCAAGAAAGAACTACATATGATCCCAAAGGATCAAAATAATGTTTGATCAAATATTTAGCTAAGATAATATAGATGTATTGTCATTAATTTCATATTTATAGTCTTGTTAATAAATGATATATCTCTCTAGGGAAAGAAAATATCACTTTTTTTTATAGAAGAAAATATTACTTATTATCCATGATTTGAATAGGATAATGATGATCATATTTGATTTTTAATTTTTCTAAAGAGAATATTTTTTTCCCAATTCTATATAGATGCTAAATAGAATGAAATTTGATTATTTATGGGGATTAAAATAATGTGATATGTTAGAATTTAAATAAAATCTCTTATGAAAGCAAGTCTTCATAGTTAATTACATCATAGTTATTTTAAGTTTCCAGTGAACACTCTCGATTAAAATAATGATATAAATTTTATTTAAATTCTGAATGAGTGATATGAAATGTGATATGTTAGAATTTCAAATGGGATTTGATCAAATTTGATTATTTATTTGGGAGGCCGAAGGATGACAAGTAGGAGGTGTTTTGACATTCTAAAATAATTCATAAATGCCTTGTTCCACATGATGTATTTGGCTTTATATTTTGGTTTAAAAAAATTTTATTTGAGTTGTCATTTTGTTATAATGTTGGGATTAGATTCCTGATGTTGGGTACTAATGATTTTAGTTCCGCCTCGAATCTAAAATCTTAGTTGGGTCGCTAAAAAATAGTAACCTAAACCTAACTAATGCCATATAAATATGGTTTTACCTCAGCTTAGATTGGAGAGCCTTCATAAAGCATCTTCTCGCTCCTTCATAAAGCATCTTCTCCTAGTTTAGATGAATATAAGTCTTTAAAGAAAATGTTAAGCTCTGTCAATGGATTTAATTTATAATCTACTAACATACATACTATGATTGAAAGGATAACCTCCAGAATTATGTAACAATCATGATTTTTTAGTCCAAATAACCTCGCAGGTTTAAGGTCTACACATCGGCTTGATTTTGATCCATAGCCATCAGACATTTTTAAACCTTTAAACCACTGACATATTGATCTTTTTTATTCTAACGATAAAGAGTAAGGTATTTTGAGCTTCATTATTTTACCGTCGTTAGTTGTTACTAACTCCAGATTTCTTCACTGATAGTACTCGTTAATGTCATCCTTGCTCTTACCTTTAACATTCACAATTATATGAAAAATGTTATCTAGGGAGTTCTTCTCAATATGCATAACATCCATATTATGTCTTAATAAATTTGTTCTCGAATATGGTAATGTCTATAAAATACTTTTTTATTTCAATTATATTGAACACCATATCCTGAGAATTTACTCTCTGATAATATAAAAAAATCAATAATTGATAAAAATTTACAAAGACTCTATAGTATGTCATCACCACTTAATATAGGTGGAGGAGGTGACCTCTCAACTCTATTTTTAATGAATGCTTTCTTATTCCTCCTAAATAGATGATCAACAGGTAGGAACATACAATGACAATCAAACCAAGTACTTTTCACTCCATAATTTTGTATGAAAGTTTTAATATTCTTCATGCAATAAGGACAAGCTAATTTTCCTGCTGTGCTCCAACGAAACAATATACCATAAGTTAGAAAATTGCCAATGGTCCAAAGCAATGTATCTCTAAGAAGAAAATTTTATTTGATTGAGATCATATGTGAGGACACCTTCTTCCCATAATAACTTGAGATTATCAATTAATGGTTGCAAAAAAATATCAATTTTTGCTTTTAGATTATATGATCTTGATATTATAAGTGTTAAGAACATGTAAGAGGTAGTCATACACATCTCTGGTGTAAGATTGTATGATGTTAGTATAATTGGCCAACAAGAGTACGATGAAGCTACCTAGCTATATGGATTAAAACCATCAGCACATAATCCTAACCTTATGCTATGTGGCTCAGCAATAAATGAAATATGTGTTCGATCAAAATGTTTCCACACTTCAGCATCTGATGGATGAGAAAGAACACTACTGTTTGCTAATTTCTCCTTACTCCATCTGATATAACCTGCTCAACGCATTGATGCATAGAGCTACTGAAGTCTTGAAATGATCGATAAATAAAATAAATGGGAATATATAACATCTTTCTTTTGATGACATTATTTTCCTGAGTTTGGTTTAAACTGAGGCACATTACAGGTGTAACAATAAACTTCTGTCGAATTATTCAGCAGAGAAAGAACACTACTGTTTGCTAATTTCTCCTTATTCCATCTCATTGGGCTTGAGAAATGCTTGATTTTTGTGCTTCGAACATGGACATTTAAACATTCCATCAAACTTAAAGGATGGTATTTAAGATGCAACTTGAATAAAAGTCTTAACTCCCTGCATAAATTCATCTATCAATCATCCGCCGGTTTAAACAACTGAAAAAAAATTAATTAACACCGACGTCTAAGACGCTAGTAAAGGTGATGTGAAAATAATAGAACCAGCAGCCTAACATAGGGTTATTTTGTCACTGGCATTTCTGATGGTTTATTAATAAAAAATATAGGGTAAACTGCCAGTAAATATTGTCGGTCCAATAGCCAGTTTAATCATTAGTAATTTTGGTGGTTATTTGACCACCAGAATTACCTCTGGTAAACGTTGATTATCCTGTAGTGTATAAAGATAATCTTAACTTGGATCCCCAAATAGAAAGGAACACTCCCCTAAGGGATGTCCTCTCTTCTTTGAATTCCAAGTTGGATGCGATATCTCACTTCAATGAGCCGCTTTCACAACTCGATTACCTCAAATTATATATAAGAAATTAAAAAACTAGACTCAACCACAACCTGCAAGGTTATCCTAAGCAATTATAATTAAACTCATCCCAAATAGTTACATATTTATATTAAATTAAATCACATCCATGCTTGACCTAGCTCTTTTAATTTTAAGGGGACTTAACATTTTGCACATCCTAAAAATTTGTCAGTTTAAAGCTTTATTTTACTCCATTAATTTAGCCCTGCATAAGTATGACCACCTATAAAAATCATATGAGCATCTAGATCATTCCTAACCTAGGGGTAATCTAATGCCCATTAAATTAATTCATATTTATATAAATAAATAAGACATCACATCAATCAAATATAATAACTAGCATGCAGTAAAAGCCACAAAAAACTCGACGAATAACAACAAAAAAGTAAATACTAGCCTAGATCTAGAGTCAGTGGTCCTTGCAAACCATCTAATATATGTAGAAGGCTGTGTGGCTTGGATACGTCTTATACTGAAAAATTTGTCAAAGTTGTCTAGTGCTTTGATTGATTAAAGGTCTAAGTAATTTAGGTTTGAGTTCAAGTATTACTGGTTTTAAATGTTATTTAAGGATATATTTTAGTATTCAATGATTGCCATATTTATTTATACTAATGCTGTGAAGTTTATTTCACTTTCATTAGGGCTAAGCTAATAGCCTCGTAAGCCCAGGTTACCTATGAGGAGCCAGTTTAATTATGTTAATTTAATATATTGAGAGTAAATGGTAGATAAATTTTAAGTCAATTGAATAATTACCGGTTTGAATAATTAAGTTACACTTTAAATCTCTTTTTTTTCAATTACGTCCGTGAATAATTACTGGTTTGAATAATTAAGTTACACTCTAAATCTCTTTTTTACACTTGTGTCCATTTTGTAGTGAGAGAGAGTCGAAGTTCGTAGAGAGAAAAAAATTTATTTTTTTTCAAAAATTTTTTGATCATGAACGATTTGCTCCGTTATAGTGGCAGAGGGGTCAGCGACCTGCTCCGTTATGGTGGCAGAGGGTCAGCGACCATCCATTTTGGATGATCAGGATACCTCCATTCCCCATTATGCTAGGAATTCCAACATTTGTTTGGGCTCTAAAGGCAGAAGCAAAGAAAAATGGAAGGATTGTGTAATGTAAGGATGAAGCAACATCCTGTGGTAATCAAAGAAGGTTTCACCACATCAGTCAGACCTATTTTTGCTGAACGAAAGGGAAAAGCTGCTCTAATTGAAAGAGAGAAGGAGATGTCTTTATCTCCGAAGGTAATACTTTCATCGCTAGATAAAGATTTTGTTCTAGGAATTGATGTTTTAGAGAATGATCTTGAAGCCTCAACGTCTTCAGGGTTCAATTTAAGAGTTAATCGATTTTTGAGTGCCTCAATTATGCCTGAAAATCAGGATATTTTGGTTTAAGAAAAATTGGAAAACAATTTTGATTATAAAGTTTCAAATGCTTGGGTTAAGAATCATCACATTAAAGTAAATTTTTTGGAATCAAATTCTTGTGAGGAAGAAGATGATAATATCCTTAAACTCACGAAGGAGAAAATTTCCAATTATTACAAAAATATATGGTGGTTAAAGTATTTGGTAAAAATGTTCATTTCGCTCTGTGTAGTATTGAATTAAGGGGCCAATGGAGTAAATTTGGGAACTTTCATATTACTTCTTTGGGCCTTAATTTGTTATTGTGATCTTTTCATTCATCTCAAGCAATGGAAGATGTGATAACTGGAGGACCTTGGTATGTGGGAGGACATATAATAGGGATAGATAAGTGGACGCCTCAATTTTCTCCAATTTCTTTGAAAGGTCTAATTCTCAAATCTGGATCCAACTACCTCATTTACCACTACATTGTTGGGATGAGGTTAATGTTGCTAAAATTGTTTTAAAGATAGGGATTCTTTTTAGATGGAAACATGTTTAAATGGGGTAAGCGAGAATTTGCTAGAGCCTATCTTCAAATTAATCTGGATTCAAAGTTATCTCATGGAGTTGGATTGAAATCATATATGGTAAATTCTTTCAAAAAGTGGAGTATGAAAAGATTTATTCTTTTTGTTAAAATGTGGTAAGATAGGCCATGTTCTTGGAGAGTGCCTTGAAGTAAATAATGAAAGGTTTAACAATGGTATTAAAGAAGTGGATAGTAATTGCCGTAAATGGAATGATTCAATGAAGGAAAAAACATTTAAGGGGAATGTTAGTAATACAAATTCTGAAAAATTGTTTGGTCCATGGATGAATGTAAAGTTTAAGAAGAGTAGAAAATTGTGGTTAAATGGTAAGGATTCTAAGGGAGTGAATCCTAAGGCTGATAACATATTTTCTGCTCTTTCTTATGATAAATTTCTTGGATTGTATAAAGTTGTTGAAGGAAGGCTTTTATATTATTTGGATATTACTGGTTTGAAAATGGCTGCTAGCAACTTAGAGAATAATCAAGACAAATTGGGTAATATGACTACAGCCTTTGGTGGTTGTATTCCTGATTCAACACATATTGCTGCTGATTTGATTGTTGATCCCATTACTTCAGTAAGGAACTCAATACCAATTGAAAAAGATGTTGAAGCTTTTCCTGATTCAAATTCTTTTAAAAAAACTGAAGAAGCTTCCAATACTACAATTGAACCAGAAGAAACAGATGTTGGAGTTACCAATGGAGTGGTATCTCAAGATTTAGTTTCTTCTCCAAAAAATGATGTTCCTAAGATAAATTCTTCTTGTCTAATTGACAACAATAAGGAAATTGGGTTGTTTAGTGTGAAACAAAAGAGCACTAAGCAACTTAAATTCTTAGGACCAATTGAGGATTATCTTAGGAAAAGAAAAAGTGATATGAAGTTGGGGAAGGAGATGCTGTATCGGGATAATGAAGAGTATGGCTCTAATTGGGGAAAGAACTTTGAAGAAGAAAGCTTTGGCTTATTTCAGAATAGTGGAAATCAGTGAAGAATATTTCATCTTTTTTCTAATGATGCAGAATTTTTTATGGTAATCAGGACTTAAGAAGATTGCATAAATATAGTTGAAGACTTGGAAGCTTGGTTTTTATTTGCTTTGTTCAAGGAGGTTCAAGAAATTAATTATAATTTGAAGCATTTCAAGAATTTTTTTTTTATTCAGAAGGCAATGAAGATGACTTATTAAGGGCTTTTGTAGTTGGACTTACTGTTTATTTCATTTTTTTATTAGTAGTGTGTTGTTTTTTTGGTTAGTTTTTTTTTTTTTTTTTTTTTTTTTTTGTTGGTTTTTTTTTTTTTTTTTTTTTTTTTTTTTTTTTTTTTTTTTTTTTTTTTTTGAATTATTGTATTGGTTTATGGGATTCTTACTAAATTTCATTTTCTCTCTTTTGGGAACTCTGGGATACTAAACAACCTTTTAGAATTGATTATCAAAATTTCAAATTATTATAACCCAAAAGCATTTGAAATGGGAATTAGTAGATCACATATCCATTATGATAGTTTTGGAAGGCATTTTAGTTTTTTTTTTTCCTTTCTAGTTTGTAATAGTTATTTTTTTCATTAAATACTGCTATATGCATCTTTTAAATATATATATATATATAGTTAAGTTAGAACTTTCTAGAATTTTGAATTGATTATCAAAATTTCAAATTATTATAACCCAAAAGCTTTTGAAATGGGAATTAGTAGATCACATATCCATTATGATAGTTTTGGAAGGCATTTTAGTTTTTTTTTTCCTTTCTAGTTTGTAATAGTTATTTTTTTCATTAAATACTGCTATATGCATCTTTTAAATATATATATATATATAGTTAAGTTAGAACTTTCTAGAATTTTGAATTGATTATCAAAATTTCAAATTATTTGAAATATTTTAATTCATTAAATTAAGGATCAAAAGTTAACTTTTTAACTTGAAGCAAATTCTTAAATTTTAATATTTTTCCCAAATAGTAGATCCTAGGATGGGGAATTAGACTCTAAGTTTGCAATATTTTGATTTTTCTAGATTAAGATATGACTTTCTAAAGTTTTGACCTATCTTTGAACTATGGTTGACCAAAGAGTTAACTTTTTAACTTTGTCTTAATACTAGATCTTAAATGAAGTTAAATAGCTTTGAGTTTTGTTAATTTGATTTTTTTTAGAATTACTTATGCTTTTTTTTAAATTTGAGTAATTAATAATTTTTAATTTCACAATTAAGATGGATCTTAATGGCTTTGATCCAAATAGATTTTAAACTTCATGAATCACTCTCAAAGGTTAAGAATGAGCTAAGGGAGGGGGTTCTCAAGTGTTTGAATTATTTTTTGCAAATTTTAATCATTTTTTTAATTAATTAAATTAATTAAATGTTAGTTCCACAAAAAAATAAATTAAACCTTAAGTTGAAGTCAGTTGATAGAGCTATTTATTTTCCTAGGGTGGAGATTTAATTTTTGTGAAACTTAAGACATGAGTTCACTTGATCTCAAGGCCAAAGCCCACTAAATTTGGATCCAAGATTGATCCTTTAGTACGTGAGTGACATTAGTCAGATGGAGCATTATAGTTGGTGAGCAATGGAGATCCTAGTGACTATAGTTGGAGGCCAACAGAGGTTTGAGAGATCATAGTCAATGGAGGGACAATAGTTGACAAGGTGATGGTGCTCAGAGGGATCATACTTGGCAGCATGGTAGAGGAATAATAATAATTGGTTGTAGGAGGTCCACTGGTAGTCAGTGGTTAGGAGGAAGTTTGATGACCGTGGATAGTTGGACGATTGTCCAATGATGGTCGGACAACCATGTTGAAGTTTGAATCTATTTGGAGGCCAGGCAGTTGTTTGACGATGGTCAGGTGAAAATTCAATAACGGTCGATGTCCAGGTGGAAGTCTTATGGAAATCGGAGGTAGAGCAGTAGTACGATGATGGTCAGGTGGAAGTTTTGCAATGATCGATGGCTAAGTGGAAGTCTGCATTAATTGGTGGTTGTCTAGTTATTCGTTAATGATTGGGTGGAAGCCCAACAACGGTTGATGGCCAGGTGGAAGTCTAGCGGCAATTGACGGTTGGGTGTTGGTCTGACGATGGTCATATGGAAGTCTTGTTGAAGTTGATAGCCAAATGAAAGTCAGGAGGATATCAATAACTAGGTGGATGTCCTATGGTGTTTAGTGGTCGAGAGGTGGTACGATGATGGTCGAGTGGAATTCAGACAGTGACTGGCAGTTAGATCAAAGTTAGGCTACGTTTAGTAGCTGGGTGGATATTCGGTGGAGGTAGGCAGTAAGGCGGTGGTTTGACGATGGTCGAGTGGAAGTTCAACGACGATCGGCTGCCAGGTGGAAGTTTGATAGCAACCAGCGGCAGAGGGGTGGTTCGGCAATAGTCGATAAATGTTTACTGGTGATGGTGCTGGAGCTCTTGAAGCTTCAGATCTCTCTCTAATCTGTGGCTCAAAGTCCCCCTACATGTAGAGAGTGGGTGGATGTCTATTTATTGATTTTTGAGAGTGGCATGCCCCATAAATTTTGAGAAGATATGGGGCAGATATGTAGTGCTCCATCGGATGACCCATATTGATCCACATGATCATAGATAGTTCTTCAAGAGTTTAAGTGCCTTAATGATGTTAGAATTAAGCAATCTTGGGCTCGTTGGATTTGTCTCGTTGAGCCGCTCAATTTGACTATAGCATGTTATACTTGGATATCATTTAATCATCCAATTTAGGCTTTGAACCATTCAAATAAGCTTTAGACTCCCAATTTTGACCTAATTGGACTCGTATTGGATTGATTTTGATGTTGTTGGATTTGCCTCTTTGTGATGTTCAGTTTGACAATAAGTTTGTTAAAATCAAAGTTCAAATGGTCTTGCATTTAATTTTGGAAGTTTTCAACTTAATTATGCCTTGAGATTCGTGGTCAATCAAAGTAACTTTTGATGTTGTATCAATGATAGTAAATTACAATCCAATTTGTTTTCCATCACAGAAAGACGATTGAAGGAAAGTGAAGCACAAAGATCATCATTCAAAAGAAATAGAATATATGGGAGAAGATCCAAGGGTTGATCACATGTTTTATTTGACCATGGTCACGACAAGCCAGATTATAAAAGCAAATTATGTGCTTCTCATCTTAATTTATCTTAGAACATCTTAATAAAAGTTTTTTCCTTTATAAATTACTTGGAGCTGTAATTTTTTTTTCAAGAAGATGATAAGGAAGTGAATCATGAATCATGATGCTTCTTATGACATAGATTAAGGGTTCCAATTAGTAATAATCGTGATTCGTTAAGCAAAATTTGAGCATGGTAAGAGAGAGATCTTAGTATTTGATTATCAAGGCTAAAATCTTATTTAGTTTATGATTTTTTAAAAACAAAAATTATTTTAACCAATAATAAGAACAATATTAATAAACATCCCACATCTACTTAAAGAAGATGATAATAAATTTACAAAACAAAAAGTTAATAAAATTGTACCAAATAATTTTTGAGTTTCTCGAGCAGCTGAACAGTGATGCCAAGATGGAGGCAGTTGGTCCAAACTAGGGGATGTAAAAAACATGGCAGACAATCAAATGGAGAATATAAGAGGCTCAACCAAAGGAGAGAAAAGAAAAATATTGGGATGCTTGCACGGTGTATGAGAGATTAGTGCTCCTTAAAATAATATCAATATCTAGTTTGTAGTAGCCAGGGAGCTGCACTAAGTACTTCTGGTGTATTTAGATGAGATATTTCACCTCGTTAGCAAACTCCTTATCAATATCTGGCTTGTAAAGTCTGTATAGGTTATTAAACCAATGCAAATGTCCCAAGTCTAATCAAGAGAGAGGTGAATTGGTATTTTAAAAATTCTCTTGGATATTAAAAAAAACTAATTTTTATATATTTTTCAAAAACAATTCAACCACAAAACATAAAATGCTTAAAAATAAAAATGCTGGAGTAAAAATAAACACAAAGATTTATAGTGGTTCGGTACAACAAGACCTACGTCCACTCCAGAAGGCACCCTCTTCAGGTATTGCACTATTACCAAAGTGACTCTCCTTTTGCCCCCTTAGGAAGGCGGAGAAGTCTTTATAATTTTCCTCTCTTCCACCATTTCCCGATGCGATAGAGTACCATCGTCCTTCACACCCTCCAAGTGTCGATAGAGTACTGTTGTCCCTTTACACCCTCCAAGTATTGGCAGAGTACTAAATCTTCTTTAAATATATTCTCTCGAGCAACTAGAAAGAAGAAAGGAAGAGAAGTAACAAAAACACAAAAGAGATTCTTAACTTTGAGTAACCTTGTGAACTCTTTACACTCCACTTATAAGAACTCTCCCTTAAACACTCTTCAAAAATACGTTTTCACCTGCTCTCAAATAAATCATGAAGAACAATACTTTCAAGTCAGTTTCTAAGGACCTTTTATATAAAAGACACCAAAACTCGCCAAGAAAATATAAAATTGCCATTCTGAGCGTGTACAATCGTACAGTACGATTATATATAATATGTATGAATAATTTAAAAATTATTACATATGAACCAATAAAAAATATTTTTGTGCACAATAATTATCCAGTACGAACCATGTTCGTACTGTATGAATTGTAAAGAAATTTTTCTCGGTTCGTCTGGATGAAAAGATACCCCATATTTTCATACTCTGGCTGACATTTGTACGAATAAGGCATCGTATAGTACGATCAATTCAAAAAAAATTTGAGTACATCGGGATGAAAAGAGACCCATTCTTTCTGTACTCTAGATGTCGTCTGTACAAATATTGTATCATACAGTATGATAAATTAAGAAAAAATATTGAATTCGTTGGGACAAAAAGAGACCCATTATTTTTGTACTCTGGACGTCATTTGTATGAAGCTCACTTTATATAGTAAGATGAGTTCTAAAAAAATTCAAAAATCATTGGGATGAACAAGAACACATCTATTTCATACTCTGAACATTGTCTGTATAAAGAACTCTTCATACAGTACGTCAATACATAGAAAAATTTTCTTTATATAGTTCGTTTAATTGCTCGTAGGAGGAAATAACTGAAGAAATTGTCCCGTATGAAATGAATTCGTATAGTATGATTAATTTAAAAAATTATAATTTTTAAACACTCTCCTAATGTGTGTGTGTGCACAGTTACTCAATTGCAATCACACTCTCTTAGACTCAAGAAAATAAAATATACATACTCCATTTATAATGAACCATAATCTAATCTGATTTGAAGTCATCAACAATCTGGAGCATGACTTTTCTAAATATTAATACACATAAATTAAAAAAAGTAATATATCCAGAATATGTTAGGAGAAACTGTAATTAAAATAATAATATTTAGAATCATAAAAAATACACATGTTGCAATAATCTTAACAATAAAAAAACTAAGTTTCAATAATCTCAATAATCTCTTCCTTTTTTATGATGATAAAATAATTATTGTTTATGTTAACATTTATACACTAAATTTCTCCTTAGCTCCCCCTAAATAACTGAACATATTTAATTATAGGGATTTTTCATGAAGACGAGAACAACAAAAATTCTTATTTATCTTATTATTATTTAAAAAAAAATAAAAACATACAAAACACTAAAAACACACAAAACAACAAAATAAATAAAATAAATACAAAAACACAAACAAATAAAAACATAAATATAAACACAATAATACACAAACAAGTAAGAACACCAACACAAACAATAATATTTCTATCCCTTTTTGACAACAATAAAAAGGGAAAAAAGAAAATGAAATGAAAGATGTCAAACAATAAACCAAAAGTATTGACCTTGAAAATTATTGTAAAATAAATGCAAAAACAAAATCAATTGCATGAGACAAAAGTTAAAGATTCAATGTTTTTAAATTAAAGAACAACTTGGATAAGAAAAGTTAATCAAGATCATAATGCATCCTAGACAAATTATATAAGGATGATTATTGCAAAAATGGCGAAAAGAAGATTAGTTAACTTCAATTTCAATATAGATAATAATTGAAAATTAGATTGATTTGAATTAGAGATTAAATGATAGTGAAAAGAACATAATAAAGATAAATTTCAATTGGCAACATTGCGCATCTTTTCAAATATGTGTGGTACACTTTGTGCAAATTTCTTTTTTACTTGGGCTAATTTTGTGCCTCTTTTAACTCTGCGAACCATTGCACAAACTTTTAATTTTTGCACACATTGTGCATTTCTTTTGTTATATATTTTGAGTCTTTCCAAAATAAAAAATCTAAAAATAAACTTTTCTAAAAACAAAAATAATCATATTGAAAAAGAAAATAATAAAAATTAGAACATCAAAATTGCAATAATTATATTCTAATTATGTTTGCCTAAAAGATATGAAATTAATCTTCTTAACTGAATTCCATTATAATTTAATTTAAATGTTTGAAAAATTTAATTTCATAATGAAACTAATTTTATAATGCAAGCTAATTTATAACATATTTTTAGATCAAATACAAAAAACTTTTCATATCGACATACTAATATTTCAAAATAAGAAACAAAAATAAGTTTACAAAACATAACATTTTTCATTAATATCAAAAGGATTTAATACATTAAGTACAATGATATCAATTGATAACACTTCAAATAACACACAGTCATCATATTGATAAACTAAATAGCTAACAACAAACACAATAATTTGAAAATAACAAACATCAACAAAAAGAAAATACAACAACTCATTGTGGACCTCTAAAAGAGCACCGCTCGTGAGCCTCGAACGTAAAGGGTACGGTCGCATTATCCCATAGGACAAAACGATCGCAGTCCTTTACACTTGACACTAACAGGTTAATGGGAGTGTAGATTAGACCGTACATACGACTAACCATTGGGGATAGAGGCTCTCGCCAGCACACGCTGATGGGTAGTAATATACATGACCTGATCAGAACGGGTTTCCCCCACCCGATACAATAGCTCGAGAGGGGTTTATTAGATTTGGGGCCAAGTTTCCCATGGGCGCAAGCCCTCGTGGTTAATTACACCCCATGCCGGAGCCCGAGAAAACTCTTGATTAAGGATCATACATTATCCCTTCCTAAAATGGGATTGGCAAAAGGGTGTAGACTAAGAAGTCCTACTCGAAAAGAAGAAAGGTCTCAAAAGGGGCTAAATCCACATGCGAGGTTTACACCAGCATTCGGAGGATCTAAGGTACTAAGGAGAAATTAGAGAAAAGAAATCAAGTACTCAATCACATGCATGAGAGAAGGATGGAAGTAGCGTCATCCGTGTAACATAGATAAGTAGGATTTATGGTCCTTAGAAAGAAAGAACTTACCCACTATTTAGGCATACTACGAGATCGAATGCAGCAGGCTTGAATCCTAAATCTAGGTTGGGTTTAGTATTCTACGCATACTAACACCCGTATCCTAACTAATATAGTGCAAAACTTGGACTTACCCTGGCTTGGATTGGGGAGCTAGCTAACCACCTAATCGCTTTAAAATCATGTTGTCAAGCTAATTATGAGAGATGGGTGGGTGGTACAATTTTTTTTGAAATGGGACTGGCATCTAGAGAGTTTCTTAATTAGTCTCGAACTTATGTTGGTAGATGCTCCTAAGTAATGCAATTAATATTTTATTTTAATTGATTTCAAATGCAATGCATGTTAGTTGAAGAGTCAAATCATGAATACTATCGACTTTAAAAACATGCTTATTATAAAATAATTTTTTAAAGGAGATTAGGCTGGCAGGTCGTGCAGGCAAGGCGAGGGTAGCCAGGGCAGGTTCGCGAGCAGCTTGTTTTAAATGGGTTTCGAGTTGACCCGGTAACCCGTCGGGTTAACCTGAACCTGATCCATTTTTCAAATGGTTCGAATCCTAGAATCCAAACCTTACTCATTTTAAAGTCGGGTCAGGTTAAACCCGAAATTTTCGGGTCGAGTTCGAGTCAGATTTTCATGTCGTGTCAAATATTGACACCCCTAGTAGGCTCACTGTGCATGACTTTTCTTAGTCAAAGTTGTGGTGTTAAGAAAGTGGCTGAGGAGGATCCGCTAAACATGTTTGACAAAAATTGGAACTTTTATTCTTGAAGAGATCATTTGGTTAATGCTTGTTTCCTAAAGGAGCAAGTTTACACACTTTACATAGAGCTTAAGGATCAAGAAGTTATTGTGATAAAAAAGGGGTCAATTTCAAATCTTGTGTATTTATAAACTTAAGACTCAATTATTTTTATTTATAGTAAGACAAACTCTTATTTTGAAAGAACTAACAAATTTTAAAGATATTAGGATTTTTCTTTTTATAAATTGCTTTTTACTTAATTCTATCTCCCAATCTTTCCAATTCACAAACCACGGTATCTACTGCGTCTTTCTCTTACTATAATAGATGCCGTTCGCATCTCAAATCGTAATATAATTTAGCATGGATCATTTTGGACTTATTTGTAAGAGATGAGATGGATCATTTGGACTATTTGACTCTTCTTACTGGTAAGTCATATAATAAATTTGAAAGAAAATTATCATCATAACGATAACGATCACGTGTTTTATTTGACTATAGACGCAGGGAAGCAGATTATGGAAGAAAATTATGTGCTTATGCATACTTAATTTATTTAGGAACTCTTGATACAAGTTTTTCCCATATAAATTATTTGGAGCTGTAATTTCGTTTCAAAGCAAAACGATAACGGAGTGAATTATGAAACCATAAGCTTTTCAGAAAGAAGAACATTACTTGTTGTTATTGAAGATTTCAAAGATACTTCTTACGGTAGAGATCGAGGATTACAAGACATTTGAATAAAGTAATTTGTTTTGTATGTTAAATTTTCTTTCGTATTTCTCTTATTTGAGAAAGGAACTAAATAATCAGATTAGTTCCCTCTGCATGCTTGGCACAGTCAGAAGCTAAAAAAAGAGAAACTGTTTACAAACCGTGATTTATGTTGAATTTACATCACATGATCCAATAAATAGTCAAATTAAATTAATCACCTCGTTTATTAATTATGACGATGCATAATCCCTCCTCAAGGAAAATGCGGCACGGTAAATTCGCACCGCTCATCTAACATCTGTGTTACTTCTGCTCATGTCGTCAGCGTCAAGGTCGGCCTTCTTGCACGCACCTACAAAGCCACCATCAGAAACTCTCACCCTCCTCCCATATCCGCCATGGCTGCATCATCACCTACCACATAGTGCATTGAATTTGTCCATCATTATACAATCACTTTACCCAAAAGTAAGAAGGGCCTTCTTTCTTCCATATCCTTCTCCACATTCTTGCGACAAAACCAAAATCCTCCCAAACCATCATCCAGAAGCTGAAACATCCACCTTGGGCAGTTATTGCTATGTTCCTGATACCATTGCAGTGTGCAACATACCCCTTTGTTTCCCCTTATCCCCTGTGTTCATCTCGTTTGATTGTTTGTAGAAGCTTTGCGAGCCCAATGTCTGAATCCTCGGATTGAAGTCTCATCAAGGAGTAATGTTCTGTGGCTTTATGTCGTAATGAATGATTTTGCGTGCTACAATCTTCGTGAAAATATCGATAGCCCTCGCGATCCCGAGCATAAATTTCCACTCTTTGTCCATGGTGGTCGATCATTACTGAAGAGGTAGTCTTGCAAGTGAGCCATTACTCATGTACTCATAGACAAGAAGCTGTTGGGAAATTTCTATAAGTGGACCCATATACTTTAACATATAAATAAAGTATTATATTATACGCTATCTGAAATAAGCCAATTAAATTCGGTGATCTTTTAAATATAAATAATTATTTGGCTTATGTGGCATCTCAATTAAATTTTGTATGAATTAATTTGTGTAGAGGCTGGGTATTTATTTATTTTAATGATGGGCTGAAATAAATAAAATACACTTAAAGTATAAAAGGTCGTGTCCCGCGAGTTTAAGCGGTGAAGTTCTCATTTTCCCTCATTTCCCATCTTGAGTGAAAAAGAAGGGGTTCTCGTCTCTTGGAAGAACGCCGCTCTAAGTGGAAGACCGAAACCTCAATCTGCATTTCAATGGATCAGGTACGCTTACAGAATTTTCTTCTCGATGATTATCCATGTCTTCCGGAGATGATCGAATTGTTTTTTAGTCTCCATTAATCCTAAACAAGTGGTATTGAGCCGGTTGTCATGTTAAATTAACGAGAAAATAATTTCTATAATATGTTATTGACTAGTTGAGTTTTTCGGTCACTAGCGATCTTCGTTGAAGTTTTCATATGCAAGATTCTGATTTCTCAGCATAAATTATTGCCATAATTTTCAAGACTATTTTGTTTGTGTTATTCAATAAGTTTTGAGAATTCAGAAACTTTTATATGAATAAATATTCAGTCGTTTGTTAATTGTTCACGGTTGCATTATCAATTTGTTATCCTTTTTTCTTTGAAACGATAGAAAAGAGATCGAACTGTTATTTTTTTTTAATTTGCGGTTATTATAATACGAAACGACACAATATTTGTGAACGTTGCTTGTTTGAATGGAATCATTTAGTTCACTTTCATTCATATTTGAAACTGTCAAATATATAAAGTTTATGTAACTGCATGTGCTCTTTTATTTTTCATAAAAGGACATATAGCATTAATGGTCCTTAATATTATGAATGACATCACGTAAAAGTACTCATTGATAAATTTTATTATATTTTTATTGAGAATGATGTTATCTATTAGAAAGTAATGGCTACAATTATTTTTTTTTAAAATAATGTTAGATTTTTTGTTTTCCACCATGTGAATAATATAATTATTATCAGTGTAGTCTGCTTCTGTTTAACATTAGCAAATGAAATTTTTTACGAGTGCAGATAGCAACAGTTGAATTAGTTTATTATTATTTTATGGATTCAGTATTGTTCCATAAAATATTATCATTAAATTAATTTTAAATTAAATTTAAATTATATGTCACAAAAGTGACTATATTAAATCAATTTATTTAATTTTAAAATAATTGAATAATGCTAAGAAATTTCTCTGTCTATGCGAAAAATAATCGGCCCAAAAGGAAGATATTTTTGGCCGGACTCTAAAGATATAGTTTATAAATATGTGATATTTTAAAATTATTCATGCATATAGTAAGTCGTCCAAAGAAAGGCTTATTATTGATAGAATTTTTATCAATATTTATTAACTATAATTTTAAGAGTACCTATTTACAAATTGTAATTTCTTGTCAAGAGACTAAATTATGATGTTGTGTTAGGTATCTTATAAAGGGCCCACCATAATCTGTTCTAATTGTGTATTATTTTTTATTCTTTTTCAGTTAATGTTCTTCTATATTGTCATTTACAATACCATTCCAGTGCTTAATGGCTCAACTTTGAAAATGGAAAGAGCACATTACTATTATCTCTGGGTGTATGGATCTAGACTATGCGTTTCAAATTGAACGCCATCTTCTGCCTTACTGCGGAAGCACATTTGAACAAAGGGCAAATTTTGAAAGTTTGGAGCGTTCAAACGCACTGAGTTTTATGATCATGAAGCACCAATTCAGATACCATAACAAGGGTGCAATCCTTAGGAGGAAAAGCTAAGAAATTCTAACCTAACAAATAACAGACGTTTTGTAGGCTCTAAAAAGGTGAAACAATACTATTCTTAGTAAACTTGTTCAATCGCGTACAAAGGCAAAGCGGAACATCATAGAGAGATTTTAATGCGAATTGTCTAATTCTTGTTCACAAGACTAAGAGCATTAAAGTTTAGAATGTCTGATGACATTCTTGTGCATTTGTAGTTCTTGATCTCTTCCTGCGACAATTCATCCTTTTAAGATATAGTTACAATATCAAGGAAAAATGGACTCAGAGTAATAGCTACATTGCTCAGTGTGTGCAAGAGAAGAAAAGTATTGAAATAAGAAAAGATAAAAGTGCTCGCGTAACTTCTTCTTCTACACGATTTTGCTTACCAAAAGAGAAGAAATTATAAAGTTAAAGGACCCCTGCAAGATAAATGGGATCTTCTACAACTCTAAAGTGCAACATAAGCAAGATCAAGTTATTACCCTTGTTTCTTTGTGCAAGAGATAGGTGCATTGTGAAGCAAGGATTGTCAGATATATGGCTAATTGGTCAGTCATTACTAAATGGATAAATCTTCTGAAATTATTGTTGTTCTGAAGTTATTTGTCACTTTAGTACCAAAAAAATCAACATTGGCTGTGACTAGATTATAGGTGCAACTACCTCACGATAAGATGTGCCTATGCAGGGGATTCTACAGGAGTAGAGGTACGCAACTGATGCTACGAGATTATTCATAAACTATTGGAGAATTAGCAATAACCTTCATAGTTATCATGCTGTAGTCTTATATAAAAATTCAACCATAAAAAGGCTGATATTAATGAGATGATAATCAGCCTTGCTAGAGCATTCATGAAGCTAACGGTGCTTTTATAACTAAAGGTATTTAATAAATTATTATTATAATAGAACCAAATATCTAAAAGCTCATCAATGTATG
>NW_021319107.1:247804-259807 GCF_001605985.2 Dendrobium catenatum | reverse complement strand
TAAAAGAATCTTCCTCTTCATCCACATGGTGAACTACGTCAGTATCGGGATCTTCCTCGTTGTCATCGACCTCCTCTATTATGGTGACCTTATAGGGGCTAGAACATTGTGAGGCAATGTGCCCATACCCATGACACCTATAACATTTGGTTCCAGAATTGGGTTTTGGGGTGTCTCGTTCAGGTGTTTTACCCTTAAGGTCGGAACGCTGAGGGGCTGAGCTAGCAGTGGGTCGGCTACCGGTCGAGTGTGGGGGTCGATTTTGAGGCTGGCTGGTGGAAGAGCGATACGGGTTGGGTCGGGAGTCGAACTGCCTAGTGTGGGAGTGGGTTTTGGACTCCTCTAGGTCTAGCACTAGGCTGCAAGCGGCCTCTAGTGTGTCTATTCCCCTGGCAAACAGTTCAGTGCGAAGATCTTCCCGAAGGCCATCTCTAAACATAGACAGGATCTGTGTTGGGGTAGCAGATTCCTCGCCGTTGCAACGAATCAGGAAATCGTTGATGGCGGAGATGTAATCCTTAACTGACTTGCTTCCCTGGGTTAGCCGATTCCACTTGTCCAGAAGTTTGGGGTAGTAGGATGGAGGTAGGTATTTCTTTCTAAGTTCTTGCTTCATGGTTCTCCAATCGCTTATCGGGTGTTCTCCTCGAGATTCCCGCATGTTTTCAAGGTTGGTCCAGTAAAGGTTGGCTCGACCAGTGAGTTTCATTTCGGCGAATCTGACTTTCTTTACTTCAGAGATGTTGTACCATTTAAAATAGCTATCCATTGACTTGAGCCAGTCCAGGAAAACTTGGGGATCAAGAGTCCCATCATAAGTCGGGGCGTCGATCCTAATGTTTTTCAAAAGTTGAGCGTCGTTGTCTCTCCAAGGATTGTCGTGTTCTACGGGCTCTTGATGGGGTCTATGATTAGGACGATAATGGTCTTGGAAGTGTCCGGGATCGCGAGGTTGTTCGCGATCGGGTCGGTTGTCGTCACCATAAGGTGAGTGAGGTCTCGAGGGAGTATAAATCGCAGGATTCCCGTTACGCTCGATATTATCTAATCGGTCACTCGTGTGGCGCCTAAAGTCAGCTAGATCGGTTTGGGTGTTGCAGATTTGCTGAGTAACGGTGCCCAATTGTCCCAAAATAAGGTCCAGGGTAGCTTGGAGATGTTGCGGGTCCATGGGGAAAGTCTAGAAGTTTCCCGAGGAAAAGTTGGGTAGGTGGGCAGCAAGTATAAGCTAAGGGAGGAGGTCCCTAAGGCTCCTAACTGCTGCAGGAAAACCACGGACAGCAAACTAACACAAGGTGGTTTGCGTCTAGCAAGTTTATGGTGGGAAGCTAAGTGTGGACAGCAACTACGACAACTTTCCGGTCAAAAATAAGCCTCTAACAAGTGTAGATTTTAAGTGGACAGCAGCAGTATATAAATAGGAAACTTAATCTAAGTGGTTCCTAACGTGTGGCCAGCACTTAGGACTTGTAGAGACTGCAGGGATTAACGGCAGCAGCTAAAACTAGTGCTTAAACTCCCTAATCAGTGAAAATCAGCCGCAGAAATGTAAGGACAGCAGGGGTAATTCAAGCCGTAGTTGTTCCAGACACTTAGGGATCTACCAAGCACAGGACCGACACTAAGATGTGAGCTAGAATGTCCTAATTCAGTTAGATGTTTGCTGGAAATGCCCAAAACAGTAACAAAACAGTGAAAATAATTTATCTAAGCAATGATATGCATGAAGTTTTTGAACTACCGCAAGGAACTAAGCCCTAGGATGCTTTCTATGCATGTCAAAGCATGGTAACCCTGCTCTGATACCAAAATGATGTGATGCAATGGAGAGTTACACAAGAACTTTAAAAGAGAATTAAATATTAGCTCCACAAATTATTTAATCATGCATCAAAGTCAAGCAAATTATAAGTAATTCGCGGTATTCAATTTGCTAGGCAAAGAAACTACAACGAGAGAGCTAGATCTTTAAGCAAATGCGAAAACAAACATAAAACAAAGGCTAGTAAATAAAGAATCCCACAATTAATACCAAGTTGTTCACACTTTGAGACCTTTGACACTCTCTTCCTACGGAGACTAAGCTGAGCGACGGAAGATTGTCAAAACTAGCATGGAAGTTGCTACTAAGACGGAGGTGCCGAGGAGCGTTGCCATTGAAGAGGATCTCGGAGGCGGAGGAGGCGCGGTAGCTCGGCCTTTGATAATCCAGGTGTAGACGGAGAAGTGCTCGTCAATGGAGTCTACAAGCGTCGGTAAGATGCGGTCCAAATATTCTTCGACGGTATCACGGTATCATCGAAGTCAAATCCGACGTCAAAGAATTGTGATCGCAAAATGTTGACTCTTCCGTTACGATTGTATTCAAACCCGTAGTTCCACTCGGGTTCATCCATGCATGACTGTGAGTGGGAGCGGTGGTCGTCACAAGCGGATCTCCAAGGAAGGCAAGGAGGGTTGGCGGCTTGGAGGAGAAGAAGGTGGGAGGCCGGCGGTATGGGGGGAAGGGAAACGTGGTTGAAAGAGGAAAACTGAAATTGATTTCAGCTAATGGTTTGGGAGGGATTAAAATTGGATTTTGAATTTCCAATTAATGTGCTTATGGCATTAAAGGAAAACTCCTTAATGAGATGCCAAGGGGGGCGGCGGTAAAAAGGGGAGAGGGAATTCAAAATCAGAAAAAGAAAACAAAAACTGAAGTTGATTTTCAGTTTTAGTAGAGGTGGAGGGGGAATAATTGCAATTAATTTGGATATCAATTAGGGGGAAATTGATTGCCAAAATTAATTAGGGAGGAGAGAGAGGGGAGGGGGCCGGCGGCAATGCTAGAGAGAGAAGGCATTAGGGAGAGAGAGGGAGAGGCTTCTAAATAGGATTTGATGACTAGGATAGTTTTAGAATAAATCCAATTAAATAATTTTCTCTTTATTTGAACTTATTCAAAAACTTTCCAAAAATAGAGTTTCCTATTTTAGGAAAATTTGAAATTTGAAAATCAAATTTCAATGATGAATTGAAGAGGGCGGTGGGGAGAGGTGGTGGAGAGGGAACTAGCCCGGCGGCAAGGTGGGAGGCCGGAAACTACGAAAATAAAAGCATAATATGAAAACTGATGGTACAAGTAAAATAAAAAATAAAGGCTAGCAATCATGGACGTCGATCTCCGTGGTCGTCTCTGATAGACGCGCCGAAATCTCCTATCGATGACCTCATCATTCTCCCTGGGTGGGAGAGAACTCGACCCCGTCGAGTGCGTACTATGAAAGCTCTCATATAACTCCAGCAGGTCTGGGTCCAGTCTCTGTAGCTCCTCTCGATCGATCCACGTGTCCTCTGTCTCCGAAGTTCCTTCCCAATGGACCAAGTACCGTTGGCGACCTCCATCTTTTGTGGAAATAATCTCATCATTCAGAATGGTTTCAATCTTTCTTTAAATGCAAATAATAAATATGAGTATTAAACTCAAACAATAATGTAATGGTTAAATAAATCCAAAAAAAATCAGCAAAAAATTTGAACTATGTAAAATCAGCTAGCAATTATAATCTAATCGCCTTAAATAGATTCCTAATTATGTTAAATTTGAATAAAATCAAGAACATTAGCTAGGAAATAAATAACTATTTTAAAGACATTATATCCAGGAGATAAATAACCAAAAAAAATCTAGGCTTCGCACTGGTATGTGGTGATGACTTCCATCGGAATTATGTGGTTGCACTTATATTTTACTTGAAGGAATACACATCCAACTTGCATTCAAGATTGTAAATTCAAAGACGAATTTTTTCCTTTAATCAAAATTAATAAACTATATGCTTTCAAAATATATATTTATAGACTCCTCATCCTTAGACTAGTTGATATGATTGACACTGAATCAGCTCAAATCAAATTTAAAGTCAATCCAAAAAGATAAGAATCAACTTCAGCTTCAATTTCGAGTCCCATTGACTTCCTATCCCTAAGAACCGAATCAAACCAATTAAATCCTGTGATATTATCGGTTTCCATAAAAACAAACACGGCACACCAGCCTTCTAGATAACCACATAACCTTCTAAATAGCAAATACTGCATGGCTGCATGCTTAAGAATCATTGCTCACATAATAGAAACCACAGGAATCAAGAGGAATTGTAATCTCCCCCAATCAAAAGAAAAAGACTTGACAATTTCAAATTTCACTGCCCAAGAGAGCACGCCAGTCAACAATGTCCAACATATAATGCCAATTGTATTGCCCACAGACCTCCCCATACCGTAACCATTTAATTTAGATGAATATACTATCCTGCCATTGGATTTAACTTAGATTGAACCAAAACTGAAACTACTAACCATATCAACAAATCTACTACTAGAAAATACTATACATCTGTCTCTCTGGTTATCATCATTGGCATCTCTTAATTAGAGAAATTTGCAAAATAAGATAAACTAACTAATAAAATAAATAATGTTTTCTCAGGTCATTGCTTGATGCGATGTGATTTCTATTGGGCATTCTATGATGCGCATGTTTTGTGATTGTGCATGTTTGTTTGTGGAAACTGTAAGCATAATTGCATGTATGTGTTTTCATTTAATTTGCAGTACTTAAGAAGTAATTGAATCATGTGGCACTTCATAGTCTGGAACTTTTCTAGGCATTTTTTAATATTTTTTATTTCTTTGGCCAGTGTATTTGATATAAACTAATACAACTTTTCAATTATGCAGGTAGCTATCAGTGTAGTTGGTCTTCTTTTCATTGGGAAGTTGCTGGAACCGATATGGGGAGCGAAGGAATTCTTCAAGTTCATTGTTGTTGTCAACTTCTTAATTTCGATCTGCATTTTTGTCACTGCTATTTCGTTATACTACATTACAACACAGGAGAGCTACCTGTAAGTGCAGTCATGCTAGTACACGCATTTGTTATTGTAGCTGCAGGAATTTTCCTTAGTAGACCCGAAATGCTTGCTTAAATTTTTTGATCTCTTTTTTCTTTAGATTATATTAAACATCAGCATATCCAATATTGCTTTGAACTTTTTCTTAAAGTTTTCCTACTATTTGATAAACCTTTCTATGGGCTTGGGCGTTGTGCAAAAGAGCAGGAATTACATCTGGAAGGTTGTGTGGTGGAATTATGCTACAGAGCTTGGCGTGATATGACAAATATGTGAAAGGGATTGGAAAAATATGGTGCATATGAGATGTGACAAGGTCAGATGTTGCCTTAAGGCATTTAATTGAACGAGATTTAATAATGAAGGCAGTGAATTAAAGAGTATTCATAAAGTTGATTCGAAACTTTGGAAGCAAGAGTGTTGGTGAGGTTGATATGGCTCTTCTAAATTGATAATGGTTTCATAAGCGAAATCGACAGGATCTAGATCACAACATGAAACTGACAATGGACAGATTTAATCGGATGGAATAAAGTTGAGTTGCTTGTTACAGCTTGTCAATTGGCTGTTTAATTGCATTTGATTTGTTCCAAACAAAAGCTTTGATACTTGGTTCTCCTTTACCTTTCAGATTCATGTGCAATAGCCATAGTTCAAGCAAATATAAATCATCATTGATTATGTAGTGATAAATACTAATATTGTTAGGGATAGGGTTTTTTTTTTCAGCTTATAAAATACTACAACAACAACAACAACAACATCAAGCCTTTATCTCACTACGTGGGGTCGGCCACATGAATCCTTTTTCTCCATTTTGTCCTACTAAAAGTCAAATTCTCGTTTAAATCTAATAAAGAAAGGTCATTCCTAATATTTTCTAACCAAGTCTGTTTAGGTCTACCCCTACCTTTCTTAATATAAGTCGAATCTAATACCTCTACTCTCCTAATTGGGTCATCGGAAGGCCGCCGTTTTATGTGACCAAACCATCTAAGGCGGCTCTCTCTAATCTTATCTTCTACTGGAGCTACTCCAACAAATTCTTAAAAGATTCATGTCATTATTGTTCGACAAGTTTTACGTTGACTGTCGACTGCCTAACGCAACCCTCCACTTCTCTCATCCAGGACTTGGGACCTAGCAACGACAGTGTTATAAAATATGGGGAAAAAATCAACTTATAAGCTCTATTTTATTGGGAGAAGGTCATTTGAATTGTTTTCCAATGTTTTGCACACAACATTTATGCATGCGTTGATTATGAACTGCTAAAATTATCCTCAACCCTGGAAATGATGTTTTACTTCTGGCTATAAATATAATTTATCATAAATGTTTGTGATTGTCCTGTCACTCTAATCTACCTCTTGAACTGATCCCTGTTTCAACTGTTCACTGCTTTGTTGGACATGCACAGTTTTTAGATTTTCATTATCCCAATTGTTCGGGTATTCTAGTAATAATAGTAATGATAATCATGAATTTTCTTTAAAATTATGTTGCAGCTATACACCTGTTTCTGGTTTCCATGGGATCCTTTCAGGTTTCTTGGTAGGAATCAAGCAACTTATGCCAGATCATGAGCTGAGTCTTTTCCTGTTGAAGATAAGAGTAAAGGTTTAAAATGAATCTTCATGTTTTACTCTTTTGTTACTTTACGATTATTGCTTTTTTGATGTTCTTACCAATGCTATATTATTACTGGCTTCCTTATGTTTTTCGCAGTGGATTCCTACTCTCCTTGCAGTGGTTTCTGTAGCTGTGAGCTTCTTTGTACCAGTGTCTGCTTCTTACCTTCCAACTGTACTATTTGGCATCTATATGGGTTGGCTTTACTTGCGCTATTTTCAGAAAAGGCCTGAAACTGGCCTTAAAGGTGATCCAAGTGACGAGTTTTCCTTTTCCAGCTTCTTCCCTCAATTTATGCGGTAAGGTGATTTTCAGTTTAATATGGTGTTGAAAGCCACGTATATGCTCTAAACATATTGTTTTGCCCTCCACAAAATTGCAGCCCAATTCTTGATCCAATTGCTTCATTGTTTGACAAAATGTTATGCGGAAAAAGATTGCATACTTTGAGCGAATCTAGCGGATTGGTGCTAGGCGGAAATCTATTACCTGGATCTGATCCTATCGATGCATCAAGGAGGAGGTAAGCTTACTAATTAATTGGTCACCATTTTTCAAGTTCGAATGCTTGAATGAGGTAAGCCTTGGCCACTATTTTTGAAGTTGGGATTTTTGTGGATCCTAGATGTAGGATGCCTTAAGAGTCTAGGATTTCTTCTAAAGATTTTGTTATGTATTGGTTTGCTTTTAGTTAGGTTGACCCGCTTTGACAATTTATTCATATAAAGGCCTATAAATAGACATTGTATGAGATGTAATGAGTTGGGGAAAAAATCTGAATAAAGTTTTAGTTGCGTTTCCTCCAAATTATATCTCCCCCTCTCTTCCCTCTCCCTCTCTCTCTCAAGCAAGAAGAGCTCAAGATGAGCTCAAGAATCTTCTCCTTTAGAAATTCTTAACATTTGATATCAGAGTCTCGTTGAGTCGATCGAAGGAGGAAGAGAGAGGTAGTGAAATCTTGGGATTTATGTGTGTGAAGCAGGTGAACCCTTCTTGTTCTCCTCTATGTTGTTCTTCTTCTCCGAGAAAGACAATAACAAAGGGATTGTCGATTGGAAGCAAATTTTATGTTGTAAGCTCTTTCGTTCGGTTGTTTGAGTCGGGTGTAAGAGCAAGAAAGGACTAGATCTTTGTTAACGGTTGTTTTAAACTTCTTGTGGAAGAGAGAAGATGTGGCGAGGTGAAATCTTAGGATTTCTATATGTGAAGAGGTGAATCCTTCTTGTTCTCCTCTTGTTTCTTCGTCTCCGAGAAAGACAATAGGTTGTGATTGTCTATTGGAAGTCGGTTGAAACCGTAAGATCGTGTTCCTTAGCTGAACACTGGAAGTGCAAGTGTGTTGATACTTGTTGTGCTCTCAGTTTTGCGACATTATTTTTCATGCTGCTCTTGTTTTAAAGATCTGGTTAAATCTTGAGTTCTTTGATGGTAAAAATGAACCAAGGTGGAGATTTGTTATGTATTGGTTCTCTTTTAGTTAGGTTGATCTGCTTTGACAACTTATCCATATAAAGACCTATAAATAGGCATTGTATGAGATGTAATGAGTTGGGGGGAAAATCTGAATAAAGATTTAGTAGTATTCTCTCCAAATTATGTCTCCCTTTCTTCCCTCTCCCTCTCTGATGTGAAACGTACATGCATGGATGAATTGCTTTAAGGAATTTGCACACGTAATATTCCTGGAACAAAGAATTATATCTTAATGTTGGATTTAACGACGCAATAAAACACTAAGAGCGGTAAGACGAGCTTAGGATGAATCATGTGCATAAAAGTTAAAATCAGAAAACAGTCAATTTAATCTAACGTTGCATACATGGATGGTTTCAATAATAAATCCCTATGCTAACAATAAGATTAGTCACTACAAGAGATCCCTCACTCAACTCTTCTAATTACTAGGCTTTAGCGGGGAAGCATTAATGTGATCGTCATGAATCTATTAAGACCACAGTTGAGAAGCAACATCGAAGATAAAAGAGTCAGGTGAAGAGTTTGCCCAAAGATAAGAGAGATGCGAGCTCCGGGTATGTCGTTGGAAGGTTGAAATGAAAGGGGACAGCAGTTTGGTTGGAAAGACAGCATCAGAGAGGTTCAGGATCCTCTGGACAGCAATCTTGGCACGTTGGAAAGTTCTAGACGGCCACCCTGCAGTTTCCAGAAAATCTGGACAGCAAATAGAGGCCTTCCGGATGGCGACACAGCATTAGGAACCTGCTGGAACCTTTGGGCAGCAGCTGTGGGGCTTCAGGACAGCGAACCGGAGGTTCTAGGAGAGCAGGACAGCAGCTCGTCTAGCCGAAATTTTCAGGACAGCAAACAGGAGTATCCGGACAGCAGGACAGCCCCTGATCTTTGCAGAAACTCCATGGACAGCAGCTGTAGGGTGCTGGAAATCTTCTGGACAGCAAATTGTAATCTCCAAAAGTGCAAGACAACAAGTGCTTGATTGAGAGGGGATTAGGTTAGATGAAAAGGAGAGGAGGGAAAGTTAATAAATCTGAAATTAATTCAGATTTAAGTGAATTTGGAGGGAATTGAATTTGAAAATTTGAATTCAAATCCAATTAAGGCTTAGGTTTCATTGGCATTTAATGGGTAATACCCATTAATGGGGCCGGCGGTTTCAAGAGAGAGAGGGAGGGATTTGGGGAGGGGATTTGTAACTTCCAAATCAATTTATGTCATTTAGGAAAGAGAATGACAACTCAAATCTAATTTGAAATTCAAATAAGCTTGGAGTTATGCACTTTCCTAATTTAGATTTGCAAATAAGGAAAGTTTTTGAAATTTGAATTTCAAATTTTAAATTTAGGAAAGTGAATAATAAATCCAATTTGATTTATTTTGAAATTGAGTTCATGAATGATACTTTCCTAATTTAGGATTCCCTATATGGAAAGAATTTGAAATTCGAATTTGAATTTCAAATGAATTCAAATTTTCCCTCTCATGCTTGAGCTAAATTAGGAAGTCATTATGGTGATTGAAATCATCATAATGAGGGGAAATTATGGTGGCCGGCGGCAAAGGGGAAAGGGGGGCGGCTAGATGGCGGGTTGAGGCTAGGTAGGTGGGTGGGATTTAGGTGGTGGAGCTAGAAGATGAATTGGGTGGAGGAGGTTGAGCCACCGGTGGTGGGGAAGTTGGAAGGGGTGGTGGAGTGAGTGGGGGAGATAGGATATGACAACAAAATACAAATAAGGTAAAAGTAAGCTAACAAACTCACAAAGAGATCGTAAAACCGCGAACCTTGGACTCTTCCAAAGGTTGACGGGTATTGCGATTGCCCACACCTTGGGTCTCTCCTCCCATGAACTCACTTAGAGATCAAGCAAAGAAAAATAAGATTTCATTTCAATATTCATCATCCCCTCACCAAGAGGAGGAGGAAGGCTTAAATAGCCAAATACATGAAGGAAAATAAAAGACACAATTGCCTCTATGGCAAACATAAAACAAAGCCCTCAAGTGAGGGTAGAAATGGAAAAATACAAATAACAAATAAAATACATGAAAATAAATAGACACGATTGTAGCCATTGATCTTCGATGTCCTCATCACTCTCTCTCTTTTGCAAGAAGAGCTCAAGAATTTTTTCCTTCAGAAATTCTTAACAAGAAGGGTTCACCTTCTTCACACACAGAAATCTCAAGATTTCAATACCTCTCTCTCCCTCCTTCGATCGAGGCTTTGATACCAAATGTTAAGAATTTATGAAGAAGAAGAATCTTGAGCTAATCTTGAGCTCTTCTTACAAGAGAGAGAGAGAGATAGAGAGGGAGAGGGAAGAGAAGAAGAGACAAAATTTGGAGGGAATACAACTAAAGTTTTATTTAAATTTTTTTCCTCAACTCATTGCATCTTATACAATGCCTATTTATAAGCCTTTATATGGATAAGTTGTTAAAGTGAATCAACCTAATTAAAAGCAGACTAATACATAACAAATCTTCACCTTGGTTCGTTTTTACCATCAAAGAACTCAATATCTAACAAGATCTTTAAAACAAGAGCAGCAGGAAAAATAAATCGAGTGAACCAGGGGATGTAGCCCCAAAACTGAGACCACAACATGTATTAACAAACATGCACTTCCAGCGTTCAGCTAAGGAACACGATCTTACGGTATCAACTGGCTTTTAACAGACAATCACAACCTAATGTCTTTCTCGGGGACGAAGAACAAACAAGAGGAGAACAAGAAGGGTTTACCTTCTTCACATATAGAAATCTCAAGATTTCACTTCCCCACATCTTCTCTCTTCCACAATAAGTCTAAAACAAACGTTAACAAAGATCTAATACTTTCTTGCTCTCACACCCGACTCAAATAACCGAACGAAAGAGCTTACGACATAAAATTTGCTTCCAATCGACAATCTCTTTGCAATTGTCTTTCTCGGAGAAGAAGAAGAACATGGAGGAGAACAAAAAGGGTTCACCTTCTTCACACATAAATCCAAGATTTCACTAACTCTCTCTTCATCCATCTTCGATCGCCTCAACAAGGCTCTGATTGTTAAGAATTTCTGAATGAGAAGATTCTTGAGCTCTTCTTGCAAGAGAGAGAGGGAGAGGGAAGAGAGGGAGAGATACATTATTTGGAGGGAGTACAAGTAAAGTTCTATTAGGTTTCCCTCAACTCATTATATCTCATACAATGCCTATTTATAGGCCTTTACATGAATAAGTTGTCAAAGCGGATCAACCTAACTAAAAGCGGATCAATACATAATTGATTTAACAACATCATCAAACCTTTGTCCCACTACGTGGGGTCGGATACATGAATCCTTTTTTTGTCATTGTGTCCAGTTAAAAGTCTTTTTAGGTCTACCTCTACCTTTTTAACATAAGTCAAATCTAATACCTCAACTTCCCTAACCGGGTCATCGGAAGAAGGCATCCGTTTAATGTGACCAAACCATCTAAGGCGACTCTCTCTAATCTTATCTTCAGCTGGAGCTACTCCAACCTTACACGTATATGCTCATTTCATATCCTATCTCTAAGGGTAAAGCCACTCATCCATCTAAGCATCCTCATCTCTGCAACACTTAACTTAGTATTATTCTTCTCTTTTAATGGCCAACATTCTACACCATAAAGCATTGCAGGTCTCAATCAAAAAATGAGAAACAAATCCTATATATGATTTAGCATCAAAATCCTTATCAACTGAATTGGTACCGAAGCACTGATAGAACAAAAATGCAACTTTACATATTGCTCACATTTCCTTCTTTTTCGCGTTAAAGGATACAACAACAACAACAACAACAACAAGCCTTTATCCCACTACGTGGGGTCGGCTACATGAATCCTTTTTCTCCATTGTGTCCTATTAAAAGTCAAATTCTTGTTTAAATCTAATAAAGAAAGGTCATTCCTAATATTTTCTAACCAAGTCTTTTTAGGTCTACCCCTACCTTTCTTAATATAAGTCAAATCTAATACATCTACCTTCCT
>NW_021319107.1:242834-246102 GCF_001605985.2 Dendrobium catenatum | reverse complement strand
GCCATCATGAATGCTTTTAAAATCATCTACCTCTCTACCAACATGTTCATTTAAATCTCCTCCAATAAAAACTCTTTCTTCAAGAGGTATATTTTGTATTAATTCTTCTAAGTCATTCCAAAAATTTAATTTAGAACTCATATCCAAACCTACTTGAGGAGCATAAGCACTTATAATATTAACAATCTTATCCTCAACAACAATCTTTAAAGCTATAATTCTATCTCCAATCCTATTAATTTTTATAACATTATCCTTTAAACTCTTATCTATAATAACACCTACACCATTTCTAGTACGACTTCTACCCGAATACCAAAGTTTAAATCCTAAACTATCAATTTCCTTAGCCTTATCTTCAACCCATTTAGTTTCCTGAATGCACAAAATATTTAACTTCCTATGAATCATAATATCTATTAATTCCATTAATTTTCCTGTAAGGGAACCTATATTCCAAGTTCCTATCCTAATTTTAGTTTCATGGACTAGCTTCTTTGCCCACATCCGTCCTTGATGTGGGAACCCTTGCCTATTTAACACTGCACCCGGGCGCCGGTGCAGCGGCCCTTGCACACTTGTCACTGTATTCAGGCCATACAGCGCGTCGCTTCCAGGGGACGCCCTAGCATTAACACAATTTCTTAAAGGATTCATGTCATTATTGTTCGACAAATTTTACGCTGGCTATCGATTACCTAATGCAACCCTCCACTTTTCTCATCTAGGACTTGGGACTTGACAATGGCAGTGTTACATAATTGATTTAACATGTAATGTAAATTTATATTCAAACAATTTAACGAGCCTGCAATTTTTATAGCATCCAGGCTATTAATCATAAAATAACTATTTACCATGTTCGATGAAAACAAAAAAATATGATAAAATCTTAATTAAAATCGAATTCAGATGAATGATTCATGACTGTCTATTAGAAAATAAATATAAATTTAGATATTATAAAGGTTAGGCAGATGATTGAAATTTCATGTAAAATAAATTAAACTAGATTTTAGCAAATTTTACCAATTAAACTGGTTAGAAGATTAAGAAGAAATGAAAGAAAGAAAGGGGAAGAATTCACCTAGAAGGAAGACAATAAGAAAAAGAGAAATGAAGAAAGGGGAAGAATTCACCTAAAAGAAGACTTATGGTTGTCATAATCCGGCTTGGAAACTAAGAGCACCTATGGTGGTGGGGGCAGGTGGTCGGACAAAAATATGAAATGTTCTGAAAATATAACAATTTAAAATAAACTTTTTTTCTTTCAGACTCCAAATATCATACAAGAGCCACTTAAGCTAAAGTCCTAAAGCTGAACCCAAATCAGCCACATTGAGCTTCTGGATCTGCCCAACAAACCAGAAATGCTACTTTTTCCCATTAATCTGCTGCCAAATTGAAACAAAAAACAGCTGGAAAAATAGGAAACTGAACCACGTGAACCAGGGGAGCCACGAGAACCAAAAATATAATAAAAAGGAGTCGTCGTCACCCACCGTTGCTTAGCTTGGTTGGTGGGCGAGTATGGTTGGGAACCCCCAATCCTTGCTCGATTCCCCTCGAGCGGCAACACCTCTTAAGTGGGGCCCAATCAAGTGTGGGTCAGAAGGTTTCTAGGGTGAGTGCCTCTTTTTGGTCAGCTGAGAATTAGTCACGCCGCCAAGCGTCCTTTCTGGGTGATAGCAGGTGGATACCTCGTTCCCAAAAAAAAAAAGTTAGCAGATGAAAATTCTTCCCCAAAAAATTAGCCAAAATCATATATGGAAACTTAGGTATTTTTTAATTTAGCTTGTTATGTTTAGCACCTTGTTCTCGCTGAAACCAAATTTTCTTTCAAACTGTATTGTGGGTGAATAATGCAATAAATTATGTCCTCCTCTGTGGCCTTTGGCAGAGAACGAGGGGCAAGAGCATTGGAACAGAGGCTGGAAGCTGAGAAACTTGCTGCTGCTGATGGGAAAAAGGATGGTGAATCCCACGGAGATGCTTCAGAAAGTGTTTAGGAATTATAGCTAGCTTACTGCAAAGCCTTTTTTCACAGTTGGGGAGAGGATATCAGAATGTGATGAATGAAATGAATGTTTGTTATTTTATTTATTTTTAACTTTCCCCATCTGAATGCCTTGTCATCATTCTCTTTTACTGTTTTTCACCCTCCACATTTGAGTGAACCCATCATTATACCACCACTTTGTGATAATATTTTGAAGCTCGATAGAAGCAACTGGGTTTTTTGGCTATCAATTTCCATTTTCAGATGGTGAACCTTACTGATACTTTTTGAATTCTTATATCCTTTGCTGAAGAAATTATTCTGTGCGGATGCCGGACAGTTCATAGATCAACTAGAATGCGTCGCGTCATCCGATACCAAGCATAGGTACCGAACAAAAATATGAAGTGGTGCATTCTGATTGTCCTCCAAACGCCACATGGTGTCCGCACAGAATAATTTTTCCCTTTGCCGAGGACTTGTTTTGAATCATCTGGACAATTCCCCTTCTTACACAAACATTTGAGCCATTTTTAAGCCTAATGTCTTGAATGTTACACATCTTGTTTATTATCAAGCTTGAACATTAATTAGTTTAGTTGGGTGATAATCGAAAGGAAATATTTTAAGCTGATTTCCTTGATTGCGTGAAAAAGAATGGCATTTATAATAAAGTTTCTCAAGAATTCGAACTTGTAATCTTCATAAGCATGTGCTTTCATGATTTTGAGGGTTTATTTGGGACAATTTTCTTGCTATTTCTTAGAAAATCATTTTTTTGTTCAAAAGTTACTTTAAGAAGTTAAAAAGCAAAAAAATTGTCCCAGACCAAGCCTGAGGGTTCGCTTGGGACGGCTTTCTTACTACTTCTTAAATTAACTTTTTAGTATCAAAAATAAAAATTTTATACTAAAAAGTTGCTTTTAAAAGTAGTAAAAAAGCCGTCCCAAATAAAGCATGAGTCTAAGAACTTTAGATGCCATGAATTTTTGGTACTTATTAAGAGTAGAGCGTATGAATGAAAAAACATTTGTAACTTTATGAAGTCAAATAACACAGTACTCTTTTCTTTTTAAGTTTGACTATACGTCATATATATATATATATATATATCATGCATAACATAATCTTGAAAATTTTGTAGTTTTGATTTATGCAATATAATATTTTTTCTTCAGTACCAAAGCTGAAAATTTTAATAATAATTTAGCTCATTAACTTCACAATTAGCCAACTCTAACTAATTTACACAGGCTTATAGTAGCTTAT
>NW_021319107.1:201611-241869 GCF_001605985.2 Dendrobium catenatum | reverse complement strand
CGAAACTGACCCGGCACTATTCGGGTTCAGGTCGACCCGACCAGTTTTTCAAACGGGTCAATTTTTTGGACCCGGACCCGACCCGACCTGCGGGATGCACGATGCAGCAGAAACGAGACGCCCGACGCAGCGGAAGCCGGCGGCAGCCGGACGCACGACGCAGAAGTGACGCGGGATGCCAGGACTCGCGCGACTGCGGGACGCAGAACTAACGCCAGAAACTACCCGGCGGCAGCAGTGGGCTGACGGCAGCGCCGCAGCGGGACGCGCGACGCAGTGGACTTGACGCGACGCTGACATGACCTCAGGATGCTACTCTACGCGACGGGGCGGGGTCATTCCGGGTCATTCCTGGGTTCCCGGTTCAACCCGAACCCGACCCGATTTTTCAAACGTGTCGGTTTTCCGGACCCGAACCCGACCCGCTTCGGATTCGGGTCAATCCAAACCCGAAATTTTCGGGTCGGGTCCAATATTGACAGCTCTACTTTTTTTATTATATTTAAAAACAGTGATTGATTATCGAGGTCGATTTTGCCCGAATCGAGCTAATTCGAGCTCGATCGCACTTGATTGATGCGATCGATCACCGTCAAACACAATTTGACTCAAATCGAGCCTCAATTTATTTAGATTGACAATTTAATTAAACTAAGCTCAATCTAATTAAATTAAAATCAAATTGATCGAATGATCCTAAATCGGTCCAAATCAAACCCAATTGAGCCTCGTCGAACCAAATTCGATACAATTCCGTGTCAATTCTAGTCTAATTTCATAAAATTCCGATTGGACCCAATCAGACCCAAATAGGATTAGGGCTCAATTCCATCCATAATTGTCAAATTTATGCTCATTTGACTTCCCAAATCAAGAAATCAAATGAACAGCTCAAATTTCCTATGGAATCCCGCCCTGTTTCCCGTTACTTCCCTTTGATTTGCGTGGCTACAGCAAAATCCACTAGAGAGCGAAAATCCCCTTGTTTGGCGTATAGAGGGAGCGGAAGACGAGAGAAGAGCCTCTTCGGCTTACGTGAATCGCAAGCGTAGAGCAAGAGAGGGAGATACAAAGGCCTCCCCGTACGGATTCCTTCGCGTGTCTCCCCGCGTGCGGTCCAGGTGAATCGAGTGGCCTAGCCGAACCAGAGAAGGTTGCGGCCGGTGGTTCGAAGCCTCTTGTGCATTCCAAAGGAGCCGAGCAAAGATTGAGACATCCATTTGCTTCCCTCCTCTAAGGTCAGTGAAGATAGCAGCTTCTTCTCCTTCTTCCTTCGACTCCGGCGAACTCGGGACAGCAAAGCCAGCATCTAAACGCTCCAAACAGCCAAGACAGTACTTGGGGACATCTTGACAGCAAATTCAAGCTTCTTCCTCTTCCATTCAGCTCAAACAGCGATATCAGCGAAGTGTCGGCGGCGAAACCAGCAGCTTAGATTTCTTGAGCAGCAGTTTTCTCCTCCATTCCTCCATTTTCTCGCCTTTTGACAAGGCGAGTGGATAGTAGCTACACCGTGACAACCCGGCGAGGTAAAACTCTTAAAACTTAGAAAGACCTAGGTCCCTAACCCTAAGCCAATGGTTGCATGTATGACGCTCCAAAGCCGTAGGTTCTTTAGAAAACCTCGCTTTTACTTTCCAAACCCAAAGAAAATCCTTTGTATGTCGCTGTCCACTCGTTTAAGTCATGGAAATCAGGTGAGATTTCATGATTTGCTCTCTATCTTGCATGCATTGGACTTGTGTTCAATGCACTCTATCTTGCATGCATTGCTTGGTTGGTTGGTGATCATTGGTGGGTTGAAAACTACTGATAAGTTAATCAGAAAGGGTATACATGCTGAAACATTCAGTCATTTATGCAACAATTCTAATGAAAACAATGCACATCTACTATTCATTGAATGTGATTACTCATTTAATATTATCACCCATTTTATACCTTGGGCTACTATTTTTTTACTGAGACCTAACGTCATTCAATTATTCCACTATATTTTGGACCTCCCCCACAATTTAGAATGTTTTACTGCTTACATGCTTGTTGTTGTATCTATTGCATTTGGCGGTCCATAAGCATTCTTGCTACTACTTGGCACGTAATAAGAAGAACTATTACGGCTGTATATCATAAAAAAAATTAATCTTGATCGAGCACGAATCTCGAGGCCAAATTAAGTTGAAAACTTTTAAAATTAAATTCAAAATCATTCGAACTCCAAAACAACACCAAATTCGATTCAATCCAAACCCAAACGGGTCCAAATCAAAGATGCAAAGCACCATTGGAAGGTTCAAACCATAAATTAGACGACTAAACGGTTTTCAAACGTGACATAGTTATAGTTGAATCGAGCGGCTCGACGAGACGAATCCAACAAGCCTAAGATCGTTGAATTATGATATCATTAAATCACTTAAATACTCAATAAATGATCCACGATCAAAGAAATCGATATCGACAGTCCATTCAAAACACTCACAACATGTTCTTAATCTCCTCCCTATTTATTGGCTATACCACTTTCAAAAAACTATAAATAGATCTCTCATTCTTCATTGAGGGGGAGGAGGAAACATGAGAGCAAGAAAGAGAAAAAAGAGAGGACAGGAAGTGAAATATGAGATCTCTCTTGTCACCAAACTCTTCTTCGACCACCGCTTGGTCACCGACTATCGCCGGACTTACTCCCGGCTACCGATTGTCACAGGACATTCGCCTGACTGCCAATTATTGTCAGATTTACGCCTGGACGCCGACCTTCACTAGTCTTTCGCCGAACTTTCGTCCGGCCACCAACTATTGTCGATTTTATGCCCGACCACCGACCATCATCGAAATTATAGTCAGCCACAAATTTATTATTGAACTTACGTCTGCCACCAATTCTTATCATATTTTCTCCCGACAACCGTCGCCCAATTACGATTTTTCCAACCTTTGTCGCTCGCTTGCTACGGTCCTTCTGACCTCTATTGCTAGACTACGATATTTCTGACTACCATCACTAGATTGATTACATTCCTTCTAATATTCGTCACCAGATTACGATCTTTCTGACGTTCGTTGCCCGCCGACTACAGTCCCCCCGACCTACATCACTTGATAACAGTCTTACTGACCTTCGTCAATCACTGATTATAGTCCTTCTGACCTCCATCACCTTAAAATGATCTTTCCGACTATCGTCACCCGACTATGGTCTTTCCGACCTCTGTCGTCCTTTGACTATGGTCCTGCCGACAAAACAAACATGTCAATACTGAATCTTCCAATTCTCACCATGTAATGCACTCTATATGATGTATATTGGCTATAGCGAGCCAAGGCCTTCCCCCTAAGAAATGACCTCATTTGTAATCAACTGCAAACATTAGTGGATTCATTTAAATTGGGCCAGACCCCGAGCTTTTCCCTTTTTCAGGATTTTCCATGTAAAAATCTTGGTATCTCTTATGAACACTATACCTCTACTCTTTTATCTATATGTTTGTTAGATCTTCATATAAAGCAAAGACACTGAAATTTATATATCTCTACCGCCACGAATATTCCAAGACACAACAATGGCCAATGTCTCTAACTCGAAGAACTTTGAAGAAATCCTGCGTCTGATCCAACAACTCTAGTTCACACCTATCTGATATGTTCTCCCTTATTCTGTGTTGCGCCATGGGGTTATTTTTTTGCACTAGGGCTCTACATTTATCCCGACGAGTGGCTGGATTTTCCTTCCTGTATCTTGCAGGCTACCTGGTTGTTATTCCTTTTATGCTAGATTGGACAATCTTTTTGAGGTTTTGCAAGAGGGTGATAAGAGCTTTGCACCCGCCATCATTATGCTCCCTTGGATGGCCACTCTCACAAGAGCTTTTATTTTGTACGGAGACCGGACGGGAGAACCATCTAGTTAAGCACTGAATACCTAGAGGTACCAAGCTGGGTACCCACCAATGGGGTGACGTGGCACATTTTTATTGATCTCCGGACGCCCTCCACACTCCACACAGAATAATTCTTCGGCAACCAGGGAGTGATCCGCGCTTGAGATGTTCAGATACTTCACCTAGCTATGGGTGATTTTGCACTTTCCAAGTCATGTCTTTTGTCTATGGAATATGTCTTATTTTGCTTTATTTTCTCTATTCCCCTCTTCTGTAATTCTCTAATGGGTTCTAATACCGTTTTGAGCCTACTTTTACATCATTATATCAATGAAATTGGGCTCAGCCTCTCATTTTCCAAAAAAAAAAAAAAAGGGTGGAGACAGAGGATGGCTATGCGAACTAGTTTCCCTACTGAATCTACAACGCTCTAATGGAGGAAGAAACGGAAAGCAGGCGCAACACACAAGAGCATAGAATAAAAAAATATAAACTAAATAATAAACTGTACATTTTTTAAAATATGATAAAAAAATAATATTAATCAGGCGAGTAAAAAAAAAATCATCGACTTCGAGAAGTAGCTGCCACAATTTCACCTATTCGAAAGCTAGGAGAACTGTACTCCACAAAAAAAAAAAAAAAAAAAAAAAAACAGCGTAATATTCCATGCAGTGCAACACAATTCTAGTAAGTAAAGTCGAAGCAAAAGAATGCGTACTTTCTAGACTGTACTGCGAGTAGTGCAGCTCGAACCCTTTCGGATCTGCACACTGCAGCAGCGGCCTCCTTCCCTCCTTAACGTACACCTCCACCGCCGTCCGGACCAAATCCATCACCGTGTTCTCCGGCGACATCACCACATGGATCGGACCCAAACTCCGCTCCAGCGTCACGTTCATCAAAAGCTTAGCCATCCTCCCGCTATCTCCACCCTCCGCCGCGCGCCACAACGGGACGTGACGGACGTCCGATCGCTTCTCCGGCCGTTGGATCGACGAAGATCCTGCACGGCCGAAGCTCACGGTGGTTCCAGAACCGCGCAGCTCCGGGACCGTTCCCGGAAGGATCTCGAGGTGGAGACGGCCAGATCGATCTTCGGGGATAGGGTTAGGTTTTCCGTGGCCGATCTGATGGTTGGCATAGTGAAGGACGGAGAAGGGTGGGCGAAGGTATAAAAAGGATGAGGAGTGGCCGAGAATCTGCAGCGGGCGTTCACCTGCACTCAGAGCTGGATGATATTGATGGCAAGGAAGGTTCCAGGAAGCCTCGGCTTTCGTCTTCGAGGTATCAAGAGCTGTTGGTGCGGATTCTTTCAGGTAAATTAACTAGCTCTAATTTTAAATGAATAGTGCTCACTGATAGGCGGGATGATTTAAGAAATAATTAAGCGTCACGTGAGTTCGCGGGCTGGGTCCCACTGCTCTTATACTAAGAAGAAAATAAGGCAGAGGAGAAATTATTGACAATAGGGGTGTAAGTGAGCCGTGAGCTGGCTCGAACTCGACTCGTTAACGAGCTCGCGAGCCGAGTTTATCGAGCTTCGAGTTCGAGCCTACAATCAAGCTCGAATGATAAACGAGCTCGAGTTTGAGCTCAACCTGACTTGACTCAAAATTTTATCAAGCTACTCGATATATATAATTATTTTTTTATAATATTTGAAAGCTTATTTTATAAAAAAAATCTATCCGCATCTACAATTTTTCAAACGAGCTCGAGCTTGCGAGTCAAGTTTGAGCTTGATATTTCCTAAACGAATCGAGCTCGAGCCCACTTACCGAGCTCGAGCTCATTAAGGATTAAACGAGCCAGGCTTGATAAGGTAAATACTCGACTCGTTTACACCCCTAATTGACATCGAATGAGCTAAATCATAGTGTGTCATGTCACCCGGCTCATAGGGGTACACAGCAAAAGGGTGGCATGATGCACTCTGATTATGTTTCGATTCGATGTTCGCACATAATAATTTCATGAGGCGGAGGGCCGCATTAATTATAATAAATTGATGCATTTGAAACTTGTTTAAATTTTGAAAATTTTAAATACATACAAATAAATTATAAGATAAATTTCAAATGCATCAAAATTTTACAGTATATTTATTTTACTTCAAATCAATTGTCAATGTTTTCAAAATTCTTGCATTTGAAATATTTCACAGTCACTTTGACTTTGCAGGCAACCAAACAACTTTTATATGGATCATACATTTTTTGTATCAATACAACGCGCTTAACTCAACCATTACTTGATTTCCCAAATAAGATTTTGTTTAACGCGAGATCAACTCGTTTAAACTTAACATGAATAATAACTATATCAATTTTTGACTCAAATTCAAAATTTGATTCAATAAGACCCCAACCTAAAATTTAATACCCAAAGGGAGTTTTCATATAAAATTATTGTAGAGTATTTTGTTAGATTTGTACTACTCATATTGAACTAATGACCAATATTTATAAAAAAGGTATTGTTGCGTCCTGGAGTATTCGTGGCGGTAGAGAAATATAAAGTTTAACGTATTTGTACGAAGATCCAGCACACAATAAGATAAGAGTGAGTGTGTAGCGTTCATAAGAGACACCAGAGTTTTTACGTGGAAACCCCTGAAAAGGGGGAAAAACTACGGGGCCTGGCCCAGTTTGAATGAATCAACTAGTATTTGCACTCGATTACAAATGAGGCCCTTCCTTGGGAGAAGGCATTGGATTGATGTAACAAATGTACATCATATAAAGTGCATTACACGGTGGGAGTTACATATACATGTTTGTTTGGTTGGAAGGGCAATAGTCGGCAAAAGACCGGGGTCAGAAAGATCGTTGTTTAGTGATGGAGGTCGGAAGAACCGTAGTAGGCGACGAAGGTCTGAAGGACCGTAGTTGGTAGGAGATAGGAGTCTGAAAGATTGTTGTTGGCATGAGACCGAGGTCTGAAAGACTGTTGTCTGGTGATGGAGATCGGAGTGACCATACTAGGCGACGGAGGTCGGGAGGACCGTAGTCGGTAGGAGACCGGGGTCAGAAAGACCGTTGTTTGTTGATGGAGGTCAGATGGACCATAGTAGGCGACGAAGGTCTGAAGGATCGTAGTCGGCAGGAGACTGGGGTCTGAAAGACCATTGTCTTGTGATGGAGGTCGGAGCGACCGTAGTAGGTGACGGAGGTCGGGAGGACCGTAGTCGGTAGGAGACTGAGGTCAGAAAGACCGTTGTCCTGTGATGGAGGTCGGAGTGACCTTAGTAGGCGACGGAGGTCGTGAGGACCGTAGTCGACAGGAGACCAGGGTCTGAAAGAAATCGCTTGGTAACCCAAATTGTGGTTCAAACCTTCCAACAGCGCTTCGGGTCATTGATTTGAACATTTGGGCTCGGATTGAGTCGAATTTGGTGTCGTTGGGTTCGTATTTCCGAGACGCTCAGTTCGACTGTAAGTTTGCTGAAATCGGAGTTCGAATGGTCTCCGAATTAATTTTTGAAGTTTCCAACTTGATTTTGCATTGAGATTCGCGCCCGTTTAAGATAATTTTTTGATGACATATCAGGAATAATTACATATTTATTGCTAGTCATATTAGGGATGAGATATACTTGTAACCATCAATTAATTAAGGATAACTTCGGGTGAGTGTTAAATTAAGAGAGAATATATTTGACGAGTTCTTCGAACGAGAACCCCTTGTCAAATGATGGAGTCTCTCAACGAGTTCTCTTTGGAGAATAACCTCGACTAGTGGGCGGCAAATTCAATGGCTTAGCATTAAAGGTCCTTTGTTGAGTTCCCTATAAGTTTTATTTGCATCGTTATGTTATTATTGTTCTTTGAATAATAAAATTTCTTTGATTATAATCCTTATGTTATCATTGACAATCCACCTTTCATCCATTATTTTATTTTATTTTTATTTTTTTTATCTTTGAAATTTGTTATGTTTGTCGGCACACCTAATTTAGACTTCGTTTGGGACGACTTTCTTTCTACTTCTTAATTTTTGTATTAAAAATTATTTTAAGAAGCATAAAAAAAGTTGCTCCAAACGAAGCCTTAATCTTGATGATTTTAATCATAAAAATAGATTTTTCTTAAGTGCTATCTCAATAAAATACATAAAATTTTAGACTTTAACGTTGATATCTATAAATTTGAGATTTTTTTATTTATTTTTAGCATTATATTATTAAGTTAGAGCTTTAATCAATGTACTCATGGCCTATAATTGCTTCAAAGTTTATTATTTTGTGAGTATAAAGAAATCCAAATGTGTTTAAGGCATCATCGAACGGGCAACTACAAGTCTACAAGTAGAGAGGCACCAACCATTCTCTTTCGTCAAATTGCCGCGTGGAACTCGAACGCCCGAACAGGGATAGATACGCGCAGAGGGAGGGAGAGAGAGAGAACTTGAGGATGACGTCGAAAGGGTTATTCTGCTTCGCTTGCATCGGACAAGCGACTGTGGGTGTGGTGGAGCAGTGGGGGCGGTTCCAGCGAATCGCCGGCCCGGGCTTCCACTTTTTAAACCCATTCGCCGGAGAGTGCCTTGCCGGCGTCCTATCTACACGTGTATTTTCTTTGGAAGTTCGCATCGAGACTAAGACCAAGGTCCGCCCATCTAGCCGCACAATTCACCCGTTTCAAATCTTGAAATTGTCTCTGAATCGGAAAACCTTAACGCCGATTACAGTTTTTGTCGAAAGCTCCCATTTTTCAACATATAGGGTTTAACGTTTGTTTATTTTCTCATTTCTTTGTGATAATTCGGTTAGAGCCTTTTGATCTTTTGTTAGGAGCAATTTTCGTTGATGCAAGTCGGTAATCTAATCTATGTCTCCACTCTTTGTTGATATGTGGTCAACTTTGAATCTTCGCTCTTTATATATGTCTAAGTTGTCAAAAGTTATGCTTTGAGGGCATAATCCGAAATTAACTTTGATTCAATCTCTGCAGGACAATGTTTTTGTGCAATTACTTTGTTCTATTCAGTATCGAGTTATCAAGGAAAACGCTGATGATGCATTCTATGAGTTGCAAAATCCCCAGGAACAGATTCGAGCTTATGTTTTTGATGGTAACACCATTTCTTAAATTAGTTTGAAGCGTAATTTGGTTGCTTTTGGTCGAAAACATGTTTAAGAAAATGTTGATTTCGCTTTCCTGTCCTTTTATGTGTGAAAATGAAATCATTGTATTTGAGAGGATTTCTGCAGCTAAATAATAATAATAATTGCTAACTACATCCAATCAAATAATTGTTCTTCTTGTATTTGAGAGGATTTCTGTCAAATTTCATGATTTTTTTTTTGTTCTTCAATAAACGAAATGGACCCTCATATGAGTTCATATTTCATAATTGTGTGCCTCTTCTAAGTTTTAAATGACGTTGTTCCCCTTATTTCCAATTGCAGTGGTTCGGGCCCATGTCCCGAGAATGACTCTTGATGATCTCTTTGAACAAAAGGGTGAAGTGGCAAAGGCTGTACTGGATGAACTTGAAAAGGTAGCTTAAATCTGCTCTGTGCATTTGTCTCCGGACATCATGGATTTTGTAATTGAATCTTCTTATCTTTTTAGTTAGTTTAGGGTATATGAATAATTTTCAATGTCTTAGAAACTAAATATCATTCAACAACTGAAACTTTTCAGCAATTTCTTTACTTGCTTGGCAATGAAAAAATCGTTTCTTTTATTTTGACTGGGTATATCTGAGGTCATAAAATTGGTCTTCTTGTTATTTGACTACTGTATTTCTTTCCATATCAGCAATATCAATTCTCACCTTCGTTTTCTTAATAAAATCAGTAAATTAGTTTATTTTTCTGGTTTTTAAGCTGTGTTTTTGTGCAGAACATGGGTTTAAACTATATATTTCCTGTAAACAAGTTTGCATATGTGCAAAATTTCCCTTTCTGTTTAATTTGTAGATTTACATGCAATCTTCACACCTTATTTCATGCTTGAATTTAACTTGATCATGACATTTGGCAACCTATATTCCAATTTGAATGTTCTTTGTTCTGTGAAATATAATAATTGCTTATGTCTTGGGCTGGTACTGGGCCGATTTCAAGAAAACTTGCTTAAACTCGAAATTGGTTTAGAGTTGAGCAAACTTTGCAAGTCCTGAAAAAAATGATTGATTCCTGGTCTATTTTTGTTGATTGGCCCAAGTATTTTTAAAAATTGTTCTAAACATTTGATAGGAAATACTTGATTTCAAGTATTCTCTAATCACTTTAGCAACAAATCTCAAAGCGAGCTGCTGTCCACAGCAGGAAATCAGCCAAAAACAGTAGAAAAATAGAGAAAAACTGCAGAAGATGAGGAGAAAACGCTTGTATTTTACTAGTAGACAATGAAAATAGCAAAGATACAATTTGTTCTTCAATTCGAGAGGAAGAATGTACTCTCCAAAGTCTCCGGCGAAGCCAAGAGCCCAAAACAAAACCTAGATCTCAAAGAGAAAACTCAAATTCAAGATTGCATGTAAATGTTTATGCTTACATGTTTTGAGTCAATTTCGTGTTGAATCAATTTGATACTGAACAAGCCATCCTTGAGTTGGAAGTAAATTTATTTTGATTTTAACTCAATTAAGATTCGGGTGATCATCAAATTTGAGTTTTGAATAAGTTATCATCCTTATCTTTATCATGCATTGTAATTTATATTAACCTGTTCCTGAAAATAACTGACCAGGTAATGGGAGCTTATGGATATAATATTGAGCAGATTCTTATGGTTGACATTATACCTGATTCTTTTGTGCGTAAAGCAATGAATGAGATAAATGCAGGTTTGTATCTTCAGTTTTTGATGGTTTATGTACTTGTTCTTTTTGGGTTTGCTACCTGTTTTTATTGTTGTTAACATATTGTTTGTTTCTTAGCTGTTATTTGTTTTTATATTCATTCTACCTGATATTCAAGCGCAATTCAGTAGCTTTTACTCATTCGTCATATTTATATTTGGATTAGTGTAGGTAACCTTTTGATAAAGTTATGCTCGGTGATTATTATTGATGAATAATAGATTTTGCATTTATCCCAAGAACAAAATATATAATTGTTGAGTTTCAAGAAATATTCAGTGTAATTCTGTAGCTTTAAGAGATATAAATTCTCAAGTTTTTGGGTGTCCTTTGTCTGTTGCTTTAGATATGTCAGGTGCATGTTTCAGATATTAGTTAAATTTGCTCATATTTTTTGTGGAGTAGCAATTGAAATTTTAAAACACATTGATCTATATCATTTAGAAGTTGCATTTGATGAATTAGAAAGCTTTTCTGGTTCTGAAAATATTTAGCTCATATTGAAATATAACAGCTCAGGTCTCTCATTTTTGCTAATTAGCTGTTATATTATACCTTAACTTACGATGTCATTGTTTATTGAACCTCCGTTGTCTTTCAACCTAAAGAGTGTATGCAACTAGATTATGAGGAGCACTTATTTGTGAGAATGTATGCATGTTTTTTGTTTGCTAGTCAAAATAATTAAGTACTTGTAATTTTTGAACGTGTCATTAGGGTTCAAATTTATTTGAGTTGATTTGACCTATCATTAAAGAGTAAATGGGATCATCAAGGGTGGCATTATTATCATGTCTAAATTGTTACATGGACTAAATATTTATAATAGAAATTGATACTATTTATTATTATAATATTTTATCATTATTGAGGATAATCAATTTTTCTATTTTCTCTTTTAGCCTATATATAGTCACATATATGCTTGCATTGGAAGACAATTCAGTAAATATGTAATCCTTTCAATTCTCACTCCATTCTAACTTGGTATCTGAGCAAAAATATCTCTCGGATCATCTTTTCCCCTCAAATTCCCCGCTTTTCAATGATCGTTGATCTATCTCACACATGCTTGTCACCACCTCATGTGCCATGCCTTCTACTTATATCTCTTACACACGAGTATTTGATCCCTTGCTTATTGAGTAAAGATCCATTCATTCCTTATTTGTATGTTACAACCATTGTTAACCACACAAATATAACATGCAATTGTTCCTGTATCTGCAGTTGAGATCTTTCAAACTTGTGATTATGGCTTCATTTGGGATGACTTTCTTACTGTTTTTTAAAGCATTTTTTAAGTATAAAAAATTTAATTTTTGTATTAAAAAACTGCTTTAAGAAGCGGCAAGAAAGCCGTCCCAAACGAAACCTATACCATCTCCCGCTTGAGTTATGTTATATGTCACACATTCTTCCTGCTAGCATTGCTTGCTTGTGATCCTTCTCCTGTTTTTGCTGTCGACTCTAATTATTACTAGTTTGCAGTAGTGCACCAGACATCAAACTTGCCAATCCTCAGGCTCACTTTCTGATCTCTTTGGTTGCTGTCTGCATTGCAAAGCTTGGCAGATTTGCTCCTTTAGTTTCACTTAGCATGGCATTATTTCCCCTTGGTACTGTCATCTAAGTATTCATGATCACCTTACTTTTGCCCTAGGCCTCGCCTACCTGCAATCTATTGTCTTCGTTAACACCTTTCATTGAGTTCCAGGCGACCTCCTCACTGCATGTTTTCCCAATCCCTAGGGTAATTCGATCAATAACCACTGGCTGATTCTATAATCTATAACATCCATTGTATTAAGATCTCAACGAAACCATACATCCTCCTTGCAAACGAGCACATTACGACCTTTTGTTGTATTACATAATATATTTTCCAATATATCTTCTCTTTCCATATTGACACTGCTGCATTAATTGTTCCTTGTTTTCATTTCAATCCGTTTAACAACTTTTGTCCTTACTACATTTACCTCTTTGTCAACGCTCTTTATCTGTATTCTTCATCAAAATTTTTTGGTTGATGCATTTCAGTTGACATTTTTATGGATACTCTTCATCGACGCACTTTGTTGATAATGTCTTCATCACTCTATTTTGATACTTTTGTTTGATGATCTTATATATGACGTCATCACTCTTTCTCTGACACAGATTTCATTGCTAACTCTGTTTGTCTCATTCACATTTCTATTTTTCGCATATTACTTGTGCTTCTAAGTGATTCTCATAACTATGGCTAACAAAACCTTCAACTAATTCATCTCTAATTATTACTAGTTTCAAACTAAAGTTGGCTTCTTCCATGCCACCTTAAGTTTATAGGGGATTGCTATCATATCTAAATAAATTATCACACATGCTAACTATTTATAATATGAACAAGTATTATTTATTTTATAATATTTTTCTTTTTGGTGGATATTTTCGTTTATTGCTCACCTCTCAAGCCTGAGTGCAGACAGATATATGCCTTTCCTAGAAAGGCAACTCATTAAAGATGCAGTCCTATATAATTTTCTGTCATCTAACAGGAATATTATAGCTCAACAATTGCATTGGATGAGTTTTTGTTTTCTAGATGATTTTCTTAGTAAATATTTCTATATGATGGTGTTTGAGATTTGTTGTCTTCTTTTATGTATCATTTTATTGAAGTGGATTTAACTGAGCTGAGTTGTTGCAGTTACCTTTAACCTGTCATTAATTAGATCAAATTAGGACTATTGTTTTGTTTGGTTTGATGCCCTTGGAACTCTTTAACAAAGCTCAGGATGGTAGTTTTGAGCCATGGCATGAACCAATGTGTAATGGACCTTGTCAGTGTTAGTTTAGTTCTGACCAACTGTGGAGGGGTTTCTTCCCCAACAAAATAATCGCTTTTGCCCATTCATCTTCTCTTTCGTTGATGAAACTTCCATGACTTTTCAATGATTAGTATCTCCTCAATCAACTTGATATTACGGCTTTGTTTCCTCTTCCATATCAGTAATTTGATGCTCCTCGTTTATCATCTTCTCAAAATTAACCCTCGTTGCCCTCTCACACGCACACAAATGCTTGTTGTAAGAACCAGATCATTATTTATTATATTGGCTTCTGTAACAACATCACCATCATCATTGTAGTTTATTGTTATCCATTTACTGGGCACTGGGAAATCATTGAATAGAGACTTACCAAATGATAATGAAAAACGTTCTGCTGATGCTTTGATTCAATGGGAACTAATGAATCTATGGTTTAGGTGATCAAATTCGTTCCTGTTTCTGCTATATTTGTATTTATATTAGTCCTAAATTGGAGATTGCAGATTGTTGTACTTCTGATACCTTGATTTATTGTACAGAGAAGAATCCAATATTAGAGGTATGAAGCCTCGGAGGAAGTATGCAGGGTGTTAAGAGAAATTAATCATGATGAAAGCCTTATGATTAGGAGGAACAACAATTAGGAGAAGATAATGCCAAAGCAAAAAAAAAAAGATATAGAGCAAAGAAAAAGCTTCATATATAGATGATTTATATGAAGGTATATTGCTAAGTCGAAAATGAGATTTTAAAATAGCTAAGGAAAAGATAAGTGATTTATGGATTTTAATCGATAAGTGATTTATGGATTTTAATCAAGTTAAATATACTATAATTGAGAATAATATGATCTTTGCTGAATATTAAGGCATCAAGAAAAGATATAATGCTACTTTAATAAATTATTAAATGAGAAAATTAAGGATGAAACTATTTGAAAATATCATTTTGATTACAATAATAAGATATAATATAAAGTAATCCTAAAAAGTGAAGTAGAGTTAGCAAGGACGAAGACTTCTGTAGATACATTATACAGCTATTGGTCCATATGTAATACTTATTTAAATTTTTTATAGATGACAATTTTAAGTGTTGGAAAATTTGTTAAAATATGCTGAAAGTTAAAATAAGGAAGAAAATACTTTAAGTAGCGGACTTAAAATTTGAAAAACTAAGATTGAATATATAGCATGCTTATATAGAACATTCAAAGTGAATTTACTTTGTGTATTCTTTTCCCATATGCCTAAGCTACTTGTTGATACACCAGCTAAAATAAATGAAAAGCTAGAACTAAAGAGAAAATATTTAAGGAGATATTGAGGTTAAAATTAGCAGAACAAATACTAAATATATGATAAACAATTTTAGTGTGAGTAATTGGAACAATTATGATTTCATGTCTGTTAGAAGATAAAGTAATACTATGGTGTAGTATGTTAAAGTATTTTAGATTCATTATACAACAAAAGATATAACTTTTGGAGTTAAGACTACATTATTGGAATTAAACTATGCCTTAAGGAATTTTTAGTTAAATTTTATAAAATTACTGCTATATTCGATTTGATGTGTGGATTCAAGTGTTGGATGGTAAAAAATTGACCATAGTTAAATTTAGTGCGATAAAAAATTGAATATTAGGATAAATGTGTTATAAAGTAGGAATGATTATATTAGATAAACAATTTGAGTGATATATAATGAAGATAAACTAGTTGAAAATATACTTAAATGGTATGGACATGTACTATAAAGGATAAAAATGCACACATTAGACTGATAATTAAAATTAATTTTGTTGGATCAGGAAGAAAAATGGGCATACTTCAAGTAATATGGATATAAGTTTGTCAAAATAATTTGCCAAAAAAAAAACTCAGGAAGCACTTAACAATAAATTATGAAAAATTATGATTCATAAAGTCAACCTAAAATAATTTGGATAAGGCTAATGATGATGATAAAAACCAATTTTTAATTCATTAGTCAGTCATCTCCAATTATAACCTAATTCTTACTATAAATAATATTAACCATAAATTTATGGGCATTTTAACTATTAACTTGAAATAGTAAATGAACATTTTATTTTTGAGAATTGAAAAAATGATAAATCAAGAGAAATGCTATAAAATAACGGACTAAATGACTATTGACATAAAAAAGACTCAAAACTGATTAGTGGAGGTAGGCGTCTTCGACTACATTAAGTATTTGACTTAGGTATTTTGGTTGCTTCAAAGGAGATGGCATAATTGTAACATCTATTCAAATTCGGTTTCAAACATAGCAACCCATCAATCAGAGCCTAATTAGTAAGAAACGGAAGACCACCATGCCTCACAGTCCATTAAGAAACTCTATCAAGTCCCATTAAAAAGAAACCAGTAACAGATTTATCCAATCAAGCAGCCTATTGATTTTTCCAAAAGTGCTGAGTTATGCTAACACAGATCCAAATTCCAATCAAACCAACACAGATATTGGAGAGTACAATCCATTCTTTATAGGGATTGTTCATGCGCATGATTTCTATTTTTGGTTATTGTAATTTTTTTTCAGATTTTCATCTAAAGACAGGAAAACTTTTAAGATAGAAAATTGAAGATACCAAATCTTTAAATTTGACACAGTAAAATTTAGATATCAATTGAGACAAAGCTGAGCTAAGTACATCATGGTTTGGATCGGTTCGAGCTCAAGCTGATCTTTCGCATATATGTTTATACTTGACTTGCTTAAATTAATTGAACGAGTACTTAAATGAGCTAATATGCAAGCTAAAATTTCAAATGAGCACTTGAACTCTCATTTTTTCAAGATCACAACTTATTACTGCAGCTCAGAGGCTTCAACTTGCAAGTATTTACAAAGGTGAGGCAGAGAAAACTATCCTGGTGAAGAAAGCTGAAGCAGAGGCTGAGGCCAAGTATCTGGGTGGTGTTGGTATTGCCAAGCAGCGTCAAGCAATAACAGAAGGTTTGAGAGCGAACATCCTTAATATCTCCAATAGCGTCTCTGGCACCTCGGCCAAGGAAGTGATGGATCTCATTATGGTGACCCAATACTTCGACACCATCAAGGAACTTGGGAATTCGTCGAAGAATACAACTGTGTTTCTGCCTCATGGCCCCGGCCATGTAAAAGATATAAGTGACCAGATACGCAATGGAACCATGGAAGCATCCTGCAGCAACTTAGGCCATTGATGCCTTGATATTGTTGCTCTTAGCTAAACCTTACATTAAACAAGTTGAAGTTTTTTTTTTTCTCTACAGTGTGATAAAGGCTTGATGGTGATGTTGTTGTTCATTTCTGGAATCCACTTATCCTTTATGTTTGTCATAATTTCATCAATTTTTAATTTTTGTACTAAAAAATTGCTTTAAGAAGTAGTAAGAAAGCCATCCCAGACAAAGCTTGAGTGATTCAGGCAATTTGGGTATGCCATGAGTGTTAAGCTGGCGACTAGTATGATTAAGGCTTCGTTCGGGATGATTTTTTTACTGCTTTTTGAAGCAGTTTTTAGTACAAAAATTAAAAATTTTTATTAAAAAACTGTTTTAAAAAATAGTAAGAAAACCGTCCCAAATGAAACGAAGCCTAAGTTTAAAAGTATGCTGACTCACAATGCCACCATATAGTTGATTGGGCTCTAGTGTGTATGATACTTGATGACATTTCATTTAAGGGGGTTCAGGGGTTGTAGTGGCCGATGTTGAGCGATAGCTTTGATTTTAATCCTATATTAGATGGTTAAAATATATATTAATATAAAAATATCACCTTGTTTAAAATTACTCATACGCTTGAGTTTTTGGATGGAAAATAAATTTAATCATTAGTGTAGCTAACTCCACTTAGATCCTCTTTTTGATTCATTATCAAAAAAAACCCTTGCACTAAGGTTTCATTTGAGACGACTTTCTTATTGCTTCTTAAAATAGTTTTTTTTTTTTAGTAGAAAGCAGCTTTAAGAAGCAGTGAAAAAGTCATCCCAAATGAAGTCGAAGTTAACTATGTACGACGTTTGTTTGGAACGACTTTATTTCTGTTTTTTAAAGCAGCTTTTCATTATAATTTTTTTTAATTTTGTATTAAAAAACAGATTTAAGAATTAGAAAGAAAGCCGTCCCATACAGTGGTTAGATTTGGTATCTTATTAGAGGACCCCAACACCCTCTCCACAAACCCCCCGTATAAAAGTGCAGCATCCAGCTGACTTCACAGAGCATTCTCACACTACAATAATCTGTTCAAGTCAGACATCCTTTTGATCGAATCAATGACGAACCATTCAGCATAATAATTTTTAATACCAATATGTCTTTCATCCTACTCATTGTCATCTCCTATCTAACATATTTTTTCATGAATTTCAACGTAATCATAGATTAAAGATTCATTTTGGATGGCTTTTTTATTGCTTCTTAAAGCAGTTATTTAGCAAAAAAAATTATTTTTTTTACTAAAAAATTGCTTTAGGAACAGTAAGAAAGCTTCGTGATTCATTCAATATGACTTTTTTTTGGCTTCCTAAGGCGATTTTATAATATAAAAATTTTAATTTTTGTATTAAAAAGTTGTTGTACTAAGCAAGAAAAAGCAATCCCAAATGCTTAAATGAAGCATGAGATTCTATTTTGGACCGCTTTCTTATTACTTCTTAAAAAAAAAATTAGAATAAATTTTTTTAATTTAAATTTTTTTTTATTAAAAAGTTGAATTAGAAAGCAATAAAAAAGTTGTTTCAAATGAAATCTAAATTTTAATAAAAGGCATTATGTGACTCATCGTTTTCTTTATTTTATGGAAGGTGTTGAACGAAGACAAACTACTCCTCACATAACCTAACAACTACAAACTTAAGTTGTGCTGAAAGTCAAATCATTTTACCGTTGGTTGGATCTAACCTCTTCATTAAAAATTATATATATATATATATAATCGACGTTATATAACTGCAAAAATACTATTAATTTAAATTTAATTAACTTAATTGAGTATTAAATATGTAGTTGATAAGCTCATAACAAAAAGGTTTTTTCTAATTAAAGCCCCTCTTTCTAAGTTATCATTATAGTTAACAAGTTAATTAACAACTTCTGGGTTATTTTATGTTTTAATTTTTAAGCTCGTATTTAAGCTTTGTTTGGAACAGCTTTCATACTGCTTTTTAAAATAACTTTTTACTACAAAATTTTAAATTAAAAAAAAATTGTACTAAAAAGTTGTTTTTAGAAATCAAGAAGAAAGTTGTCTCAAACGAAGCCTTAATTAGCCATTTCAAAGGATAATTAACATTTTAAGTATTTCATTATTAATGATTAATAGTTGAACGCACATAAAACTTTAATAATTTAAATTAAACATTTTAAAGTAAATCTAAATAATTAGCTTGAAAAGTTACTTGAACCAATTATGGAATGGATTAATCAATGAATTAAATATCCCTACACAATTCTTAAAATCAGCACTATTTGCAAAAAAAAATTAATTATGCGTGGAAGATTATTTACATAAGTCACGAATTTATACTATATGCTATGTAATTTAACATCTATATGTAATTTATCATCTACTATTTTAAAAATACTAATAAAAATATTAAAATTTTAATTAAACTTTAATTAATTTTTAAATAATCTTAAATTTCATTTGGAACATCTTTCCTACTGCTTTATAATACAAACTAAGGGGCTGTTTGGCACCAAGTGGGATTTAGTAAATCATGTAAATCCGGATTTAGTAAATCCGAAATGTGTTAAATCCTGAAAACTGTTTGGTATGCCAAAGGGCCAATTTTAGAAAGAAGCAAGGTATTTGTTAAAATTAGTTTAAGAAGCATATTTAAAAGAAAATTTTAAAAGGAGCAAAATAGCTAAATCAATTGGCGTATTCTATGTATTCAGTAAAAAAAAAATAATTGGCATGGAGAGAGAGAATGTGAAAGAGTGAGAGAGAGAGAAATAAGTAGGCGGAGAGAGAAAAGGGGGAGAGAGAAGGCCACATCATGAAAAAACAAGAGAGAAAGATAGATGAAAGATATATATATAATATTATGTAAATTTTATTTTTAAAATTAGTAATTTAATTTATTAAATAATTATTTATAAATACTTTTTAATTAAAATAAATAAGTATAAAATTAGTTTTTAATTAATTTTTTAGGCCATTTAAAATATAAATGTAATGAAAATGAAAATAATATTTCATTACATTTTTATTCTATTTTTATAAAAATTTTAAAGCTTTTGTAATAAATTAAATTAGTAATATTAAAAATTCATTAGAATATATTTTATTAAATTATTTATATTAAAAATAATATTTCATTATATTTTTAATTTTTATCAATATTTTATTAGAATGAAAATTTAAAAGATTTTGTAATAAATTAAATTGCTTAAGTAGATGTAATAGGGATGAATTTTTTCATCCTAATAAAAATTTGATTAAAATACGTTGAAAATATAATGAAAAAGTTAATTAAAAATATATTGTTTATTCTTGTTTAGTTTAATAAAAATGTTTTTATAAATAATTATTTAACAAATTAAATTGCTAATATTAAAAATAATATTTATATAATATTTACATATATATAAAATACTTCACCCATCCCTCTCCTATATTATTCTTTCAATACCGTACCCTCTCTCTCCAACTTTTCTCTCTCCTACTCTCTCTCTCTCCAACTTTTCTCTCTCCTACTCTCTCTCTCCAACTTTTCACAATGCGCCAAATGAATTGGCTCATTTGCTTCTTTTTAATTTTTTTTTTTAAATATGCTCCTTAAGCTAATTTTAATAAATAGTATGCTTTTATCTAAAATTTGGCCAAAAATTCTCTCACTAATACAACATGCTTAATTTTCTCAGTAGCTCAATTGGAAGATGAACGAATGATCCAATTTTTCTTTATCCAAACTTCCTTCCAACAAATCTAATTCTTAACTTAATATAAAAAACATTATCAAGCACACAACGTATTTGACCCCAAACTGCTACACCCCGCGCAAAAGCAAAGTCTCCAGTCCCGCCCACTACGGCGATCTCCTCCCTGTAGCCACGCTCCGCGCCTTAACCTCTAAGCTAAGACTGCCAGAATATTCCGGCGAGTTCAACATGAGATAAATTATATTAAAATTAGCGAAAGTCGAATATTCTTCAACCGGAACTAAAACAGCAAAGCTTTCTGCCTTCCCAATGACCCGAGGCTTGTTCTGCACACTGTCGGTGAGCTTATGGTGGAAGATGACCGCACTGCTCTCTTTCAATGCTTTGAGTTCTGAACTTTGGCTGCAGAGAGGGTGGAGGTGGAGGGTTAGTGTAATCCACGGAGCTGAATAATTCTTGTTTGGTTTCTTTTGTGGAGTTGGGTGGAGAAAGGATAGGAGGAGAACAGTTAGGATTGCTGCTGAGATTGATATGAAGAAGATGATTTTTCGAAGCATTTTGTTCTGCTTGAAATATTTTGGTTTCTGCGGTTGGCCTTATAAGAAGAAGTTAAAGGAGTGAGCTTTTTTCCTTAAACCAGCTCCATTTGCTTTAATTTGTATGGTGATTGGTGAACTAAACCTCATTACAGTTTGGATATATTTTTTTTTCAAGCTGAAAATAGTCAGAGCTGTTGCAGGAGTCTTAAAAATATATAAAAAAGGGTTAAGCATTTTAGGGATTGATTGTGAGAACATATGAATTGATGACTCTGTGATGCTGCCTACATAACATGATTCTAGATGTAGATAAATATATCCAGAGCAAAATAAAAATGAAATATACATAATAATGAGTTTTAGGGCCTATTTGGGGCAATTTCTTTTGTGGTTTTGTTTTTATGTGGAAATCGCAATATCGTCTGGTTACTATTTTACGTTGTTTTTCGAAAATTTCTACGATAAAAAAAAAACTACTTTATAGAATCATAATAGTTAAGTTATTTTTCACGATAATTTTATAATCAACTTATAAAAGTAACCGCCATCCCAAATTGGGTCTTAATCTTTCTGATAAAATGTAGTTGATGATATTGTCAACAAAAAACAATCATATAGAGGAGTGCAATGCCTAGATGATTCCTTTGTCATTAACACAAAACCTTTGGGTGTTGAACAATAAGATGGTTGTAAAATTCATTCAAAAAATAAGTAGAGAGAAAACTAAATAAAAAAGATGTTTATTTAATAATATTATATAACAATTTATGGGGCTCTAAAATATCTCATGAGCTTGTTATGTCGTTCAATTCATTTCCTTCTCTCTTTTAGATATTTAGGAAAAGTGTGATAAACATTATGAAAATAAACCTAAACTCTTAAACAACGATGAGCTTTTTGTATAACAGTTGGAGTAATATTATAATAGCTAAAAATTAAGCATGTTGTATAGGACAACTACACGGATGGATAATCTAATGGGAAATTACACCAATGAGACAAAATAATGCAAGAGTTAATTTTCCCCGGGTTGTTCTGGACATGCAAGTTGGCTCGAGATTACCTATTTTGGTTACTTTGGGTCAGCCCATTTGGATGACCTAGGTCAATCTATAGGTTGAACTGACCATGGTAGATACATAGTGTCAGGGGTTATCCAATGCAATTATTAGCTTGGGCCAATTTGGTCTAGGTTTTAAAATCATTACATGAAAATCATCAAATGCTGACAAATTTTTCGGTGGCTGTGGGACTACCAAAAATTCTAGCAATTATGGCTGCAGATTAATTGCTTGGATTCGTCAGAAATTATCGGTGGTCATACCACAGGTAATGCCACTAGAAATCTCTAGTGGCCCAGCCATCAAATATAACCAGCTATCAAACCACCTGAAATTACCAATGGTGAAATCGCAAATATAACTGTCAAAAATCTCTGGTCGCTATTTTGTGGAAGTCGCCGCTCTGACCGCCACCACAATAAAAATAAAAAACCACTAGAAAGTTAATAGAAAACATTTCTGGTGGAAAAATGCTTACCAATTGTGTTTCCTCGATAGCTTATATTGGTGAAAAAAATCCACTGGAAAATCGTTGGAACCCTAAAATTTTACCAGAAAAGTGGTTATTTTCGCCGGAGAAATCTGACAGTAATAGACAAATTTTCTGTAGTAAATGACTCATGAGGAACAACTTTTGGCCACTTGGGTCAAGCCATGTGGCTAACCTAAGTGGGCTTATGGGCTATGTCACATAGGGTTGGCTCTTAGGGACCCATTGAGCAGAAAGGCGAAGCTTATTCCCTACTTGAAACCATGCAAACTTTTGAATTCGTTTTCAATTTGCATATGATGAAGACTATATTAGGAGTTACAAATGAGTTATCTCAAGTACTACAAAAAAAGGATCAAGACATTATAAATGCCATGACTTTGGTCAAAGTTTCTAAACAAAGACTTCAAAATATGAGAAATGATGGGTGGGAAATTTTTTTTAAGCAACTTGGATTATTTTGTGAGAAGAATAACATAAATATTCCAAACATGACTGATATATTTATACTGCGAGGAAGATCAAGGTGTCGTACTGAAAGTATAACAAACAGACATCATTATCAAATCGAATTATTTTACACTGTTATAGATATGCAACTTTAAGAGCTCAACAACAGATTTGATGAAATTAATACTGAATTACTTATGTGTGTGGCATGTTTGAATCTGTGTCAAACATTTTTAGCTTTTGATAAAGAACGATTGCTACGTCTTGCCAAATTTTATCTCTCGGACTTTTTAGAAATGGATCTCATTATACTAGACAATCAAATTCAGAATTTCATTGTTGATATGAAATCGAATGATGCATTTATGAGTTTAAAAGGACTTGGAGAACTTGCTCAAAAAATGTTGGAGACTAGAAAGAATGAAATTTATCCTTTAGTGTTCTTACTTATAAAGCTTGCTCTGACATTACCAATTGCTACAGCAACAGTTGAACGAGCATTTTCAGCAATGAATATTATAAATAATCATTTACGCAATCGTATGGGGGACTCTTGGATGAATGACTGTTTACTTACTTATATTGAAAATGATATATTTAATAGTATTGACAACAGCTTGATTGTGTAACAATTTCAAAAACTGAAGACTCGATGGAAAAAATTATAAATGATAGTTAAGAAGAATCTCAAGAATTATTGTTCTCAATCGTAAGTTTTTTTTTTTGTTTATCATATGTTTTATCTTTTTTCTAATGTTTTATCTTTTTTTTAATGAATCAAATGATTAAAAAAAAAATTTAAAACTGCCCCGCCCATGTCGATCCCAAGCCCGGATGAAAAAGGTTGAGGGTTTTTTTTACTTCAATGATTTATGCCCCCACTTGAGAAAAATCCTGGCTCCGCCCCTACATACGGGAGTACATTATGAAAATATCTTACAAAATTAAGAGGATTTGTGCCCCCACTTGAGAAAAATCCTGGCTCCGCCCCTGTGTCATGGTATAGATTTGAGATAACAAAGGATGAAGTTGGCAGTTATTGTAATAGTCTATATTTTAATTTAGATAAATAAAATTTTTTAAGAGTCATTGTAAGTTTAAATTACAAATTATCATCTCCATAACATATATATTATAATAATTTAATTGCAATTTTTTTTAATTATTTTTTGGCATTAGTAAAAATTTTTAAGAAATTGATACATATCGGTACAAGTGAGGATTTTGGGACCATAAAGTGTCCATTTTACAAACCTATTTCACCAAAAATTTTAAACAAAATGGGCTATTTTTATAGAAATTTTTCTATAACGTACATTTAAAGCCCCAAAAAAATTTATATGAATTTTATACTAAATATGGATTAAATTTTAGTATTATATTATTAATTTTAATTGTCCAAATAAATAAATTAGAGATGACCAGGAGAATCATAGACATATATTTTCAAACATTAATAAGATTGATAATTAATTACATTTTTGAACAATCACATGAATATTCTTATTAATTATTAGTAAGTGGGAAATTATGAGGTGCTTTTAAACAGTAAATTTTAATGCTATAAGTAGCATGAATTGAGAGCGATTAAATGCACATATCAGATATAATCGATTGAAGGGTGGGGGAAGCAGCAGAAAATAAATTTTAGGGAGTAGTTCAATTTTTAAAAAAACAAATCAGTGTATAATTATATTTTTTCTAACTATTTTACTTATTAAAATTTTAAATACATATCGAGAGTAATTTGAAAATCATTAAATTGTACCCACCAATAAAAATTTCTGGCTCCGCCCCTGCTTTCACGAGAATATTAAATAAAATATCCCCTAAAGATTCAGCACAATAAATCATATTAATGCAATTTTTATTTCATTATATAATTAATAGCATATATTTTATTAAATTAGTGCATTTATTATTTTCTTTGAAACACTTGCCACAAATAACCTACCACTATTATATATAATCCTTCTCTAGAGCTGAATCCAATACAATTCACTTTCATCATCTTCAACTTCTATCAAATACTCTCTTAAATTTCATTTAAAATAGCTTTCTTGCTACTTTCTAAAATGACTTTTTAAAACAAAAAATTTTTTGTACTAAAAAACTGCTTCAAAAAGCAGTCAAAAAACTAACAGAAACGGAACCTTAGTTTTTATTCGTAAATCATCATGATCAACAATTCTACTTATAATAAATTGTTTCGTGGTGACAAAGGCTTTGTTTGGGATAGCTTTCTTAATGCTTCTTAAAGCAATATTTTTGTATAAAAATTAATTTTTTTGTACTAAAAAAACTACTTAAAAAAAGCATTAAGAAAACCGTCCCAAACGAAACCAAAGTCTTAACAAACCCAGGCTTATGCACTCAGTGCAGAACTTGAAGACGTTCCACTCCATCACAACATTGAAGCTGAACATAACAAATCAAAATGGTAAATAAAACCTTAGTGCAATTAAAGTAAAATTAGAAATAAAATATTGACGCATTGAGTAGCCATTACAATTTCTCGAAGCAGCTAATCGCCAAACTAATTAGGCGGCTTAACCTTCATAATTACAGTCCTAACCCTTCCATTCTTCTCGATTCCTACCCTGCGCTGAAATTCAACGCCCCCAGCCGGGAATTCTCCACCTAAACCCTTTTCATGGTAGGTGAAGAGTCCGCGTAAACTGTAAGAGAGAGAGAAGACGAGGAGGAAGGGTTTGGAATTCTTCATCCAACTGCATAGAGGTTTTTATTTCCATTTTGATTTGTTATGTTCAGTTTCAATGTTGTGATGGCGTGGAACGTATTCAAGTTCTGCACTTTGTTGCGTGGGCTTGGGTCGGTTATGATTTTGCTGGTGCTGTCCGTAGTCGGCTTCACTTACTACGCCGTCGTCGTCACCAACTACTGGCCTGCTGTGCTCGCCGGCGGTGCCAATTCCTACTCTTCCGTTGGGATACTCATCCTCTTTCATATACTGGTATGCTCATGCCTTCACCCTTTACTGAATAGCTTGCTCATGAACTGGATTGCTCGACTTCAGGTTTTGTTTGATGGTTTTACCTTGTCGTGAGATTAAGCTCAGGAAATTGTGGTTTGGTACCCTTTCTCTCTCTTTCTCTCCCCTTTACTTTCATAATTTGGTCTTCTGTTTTGAAATTATAGTCTCTCAGTTGTATATGATGTGCTTTCATTTAGGTGATCTTCTATTTTCTTTTATTGACATAGCTGCTAATTTCGTTATTGTTTTATGGATCTTACAGCCCTTGCATGAATTTTGCGGTGTAAATGTGATGGAAATTTGATTTTGTGTAATTACTTTTGTTTTGCAGCTGGTGATGCTTTTATGGAGTTACTTCTCAGCGGTCCTTACCGATCCTGGTAGTGTCCCCCCTAATTGGAGGGCCGATGTGGATGAGGAAAGTGGAGATCCTCATGTTTTGACCGGCTTAGAGTTAAGCACGCCGATGCTTAACTTGCAGCACACTGCAAGTCTTGTGGGTTCAGGGATTCAGAAGATCCGATACTGTAAGAAGTGCAACCACTTGAAGCCCCCACGCTGCCATCATTGTTCTGCTTGTGAGCTCTTTATTATTATTATTATTATTTTACAATCTTTTTTCTATGTCAATTGTTACCCTCAGTATGAACCCTACCTCCCATCACCATCCTAAACTTTTTATCCTGTTGTTGATGCATGTTTTCACTTATATAGGTGGAAGATGCATATTGAAAATGGACCATCATTGTGTGTGGGTCGTAAATTGTGTTGGCGCTTTGAATTATAAATTTTTTCTTCTTTTTCTGGTAAGTTGAGTTGAGTTGATTGATATATTCTTGTTATTGGTAGCATTCATTTTTTCTCCAGTTCATGAGCGTTCTGATACGAAAATGTTATGTTCTAACTAATTCCATAATTTACTTCAACATTTGCTCTCTTAATAAAGAAAACTAGATTTTGGTGCTGCTGTGTTTCTTATAGCAAGTATGGATAAAATCAATGTTGGCAGAATTGGTTTTTACCAACGGTCGGATGTCAAAACTCAGTTATGACATTAGAAAGAAACTAGAAGTTATCAACAGGTAGAACTTAGAAGTATATATGTAATCTTATGTCGTATAGGGGCATCTAACCTTATCACTCAATGCTTTATCTTTGTGATTCAAGCAATTTCTTTGGATTGAATGGATTGTGAAAGGATTATAAATTAAATCAGGAAGTGGTCATGCATTAAAATCTAGTTTCCAAAGGGACATATAGTCATGATGAGTTCCCATGATGGCCTTATGGAGAGCATATATACATGGAAACAACAGTGAGGATCAATTCCTGGTAATGGATGTATTCATTCTTCAAAATTACTTTTGCTATGGTATTAATCCAGAAAACTGGACCTGTTAATTAGTATACTCCCTTTGTTCTTGAAAGCTGAATCTAATATGAGCTATTAGTTGTTTTGAGGCAGATAACAATCACATATTAGCTAAGTTTCAATAGATTGTTTATGCAAAACCCTTAGTATGAAGCAATTAAATGACATGCTTGTTGTAGTTGGAGGTCCAGCATACAAACAATATTATTTGGCATGCTTCATAAAACTATTAATGGCAACTCCATCAAGCTCAAAGATCGAATGGAGGTTTATGGAAGAACTTCTAGAATGAAATTTATGTATAGTTTATCAGAATCAATACCACCAAAGGGTTCCATGAATAGTATCTTCAGTCTGAAGACAGGATTGAATATCAAAATTATGACAACGGAGAAAATGAATATTTGTACTCTTGATTTTTGGACCTAAAATCCCTGCATGCTTGGCTTCAATCATTATAATCTTTTATTTGTTCACTACTATTATGATCATTAGTGATACGTCATGAAAAATCGCCTTGAGCAGGCACGAATCTCAAAGCATATCTGAGTTGACAACTTCCAAAATTAAATTCAGGATCATCTGAACTCCAATTTCAACCAAATTACAGTCAAATTGAACATCTGGAGGAGACGAACCCAACAACACAAATATTGGTCCAATCCAAGCAGAAATGGGTCCACATCAAGGGACTGAAGAATATTTGGAATATTTAAAACATTAATTAATGATTGGATGATATCTAAATATAGCATGCTTATAGTTGAATCGAGCAGTTTCGCCCAGCATCCTAACAAGCACGAAGTGGCTTTTTCTTTGAAGAAACTTGCTTATCTAGTGAAGACATATAAAAAAAGAATGCGACAAAAGGTCTTGGAGCAAGAAGAGAAGAAAGAAAAGTTTCCTAGTGAAGTAATAACAACTAGCCTAGCCTCGGCTCAACGAGATGAATCCAATGAGCCCAATATCGCTTAGTTTTGATATAATTAGGGCACATAAATGCTTGGAAAATACTCCATGATCGTGGGAATTTGTATGGGAAGTCCGATAGAACACTCAGAATTTTCCCTGGATGTTCTTCATATTTATGGAGCATGTCACTCTTAAAATTTATAAATAAACTTGCACTTTCCTTATAAGGACTTTTGGAAGGGGCTTAGACTCTTGGAGGAGGCTTGGACCATGAGCTAGAGGCTCAAGAGAGCTATGAGTCTTGAAGAACCCTAGAGCTCCACCTTGGAACCATAGCCGGCAAATCCTCGCCGTTCGGCCACCGCTGTTGAACCTCCGCCAAGCCAACACTGTCAGGTCTACCTCTAACCACCGTTGCCTGGTGATTATGGTCCCTCCGATCATTGTCGCTTGCGACTACAGTCCCTCCGACCTCCTCGCCTACCGACTACGATCCCTCCTATCACTGTAGACCGATGACTACGGTTCCTCTGATCACCGTAACTAGCCGATTGAGATTCCTTTGACCATCATCGCCCGCCGACTACGGTCCCTTCGACCACCGTCACTCATCGACTATGATCCCTTCGACCACTGTAGACCCCAACTATGTTCCTTCTGACCACTGTTGCTCGCCGACTACGGTTCTTACGACCACAATTGCCCGTCAATTACGGTCCCTCTGACTATCATTTCCAGTTGATTATTGTCCTTCTGAACACAGTTGCCTGCCGACTAAGGTCCTGTTAGACCGGTCCAGTGGACCGGTCCAGCTGGTCCACGCGGGACTGGCCCAGACACGGAACGACGAAAGCTTTCGCCTTGGCGGAGGCTGCGCGAGACGCGCGCCTTGCGGGACTGTTTTTGGAAGGAAAATTGAATGAATTTTAGGAGGGAAATTGAATGTAGGGAATGTTTAGGGAATTTCTTTTGATTTGCATGCATTAAATAGTTGATTTTTCTAGGGTTTGGGTATCTTGAATTAGGCTGAAATTTGAGATCTCCTAGATTTAGGTTTTCTTTGGGCTCTTGGCGTTGCCAGAGATTTGGGAGAGATCGATCCTCCTCTCGAATTGAGGATCAATTGTATCTTTTCTATTTTGTTGCATCTCCTAGTAGAATACAAGTTTATACTTGCGTTTTTCTCTCAGTTTTCCCTAAACTGTGCTGATTTCCTGCTGTCAATAGCAGAATTTTGCTGTTTTCCTTATACAAACTGCAGTTTCTCTGCTGTTTGCTTACCGATTGTGGTTAGGATCGCTTGCGAACTCAAGTATTACCTTAGGGTTACTTGCGAACTCAAGTATTTCCTATCAGGTCCCTCTGACCACCGTTTCCCACCGACTACAATCACTCTAACCACCGCCATCTGTCGACTACGGTCTATCTAACTCTCGTCGGAGGGATCATAATCTGGCCATTGTTGTTCGCCGACCATGGTATCTTCGACCACCGTCGCCCGCTGACCACGGTCTCTCCGTCCACTGTCGCCCACCAACTATAGTCCCTCCTATCACCGTCACCCGCCAACCATGGTCCCTCTGACCACTGTCACCCGCCTACTACGGTCACTCCGACCACCTTCACTCGCCGATTATGGTCCCTCTGACCACCGTCACCCGCAGACTATGATCCTTCCAACCTCCTTTGTCCGCTTGACTACGGTCCCTCCGATTCCTTCGGCCGCCTGACTACGGTCCCTTTGATCTCCTTTGGCCGCCTGACAACGGTCCTTTCGACCTTTGTTGCCTGACTACGGTCCCTCCATCCTCCTTTGGCCGCTTGACAACGGTCCTTTCGACCTCCGTCGCCCGACTACGGTCCTACTGGTCAAATGAACAGGTCAACACTCTCTTAAGTACTGCTCTCATGTCATTGGATTCTTCCAACTCTAACTATGAAATGTATCTTATGCTATGTATATTTATTACATTTAGCCAATGTCTTTCCCAAGGAAGAGCTTCATTTGTAAACAAAGACAAACACTAGTGGATTCATTTCAACTAGGCAAGACCCCGTGATTTTTTCCCCTTTTAAGAAATTTTCAAGTAAAAATTCTGGTGTCGTTTATGATTATTGTACCCCTCTCTCTTATATTTATGTGTGTTGGATCTTCGTTCAAAGCTAAGATGTTAAGGACTTTATTTCTCTACCGCCTATGATGCACTGACACTTCTGCTCAAAGGAGAATTTAGCCAGGAAGGGAGTAGGCAAAATAGATCTACTTATTAGACATCTTGGTTCAATCCATAGCTAGAAGTTGTGATAGTGTCATGGCTTCAAGGGGAATCTTTGCATTTCTGTTTGAATTTGATGAAGATAATAGTTTTAAGAGATGAAAATTTGAAAAATAATGGGTATGCATAGGTGGGCTACTGAAGTAGGGATTTAGGATTAATTGCTCTGGATGGAATTATTAGTGCATGTGTGCAAAAAAATGCATCTTAGATGATACGCTACATTATATATGGGATCATCAGAATTAATAGCTTTCCTATTCTTCTATCTTCAAGTTGTGTATTTTTCTTATACGTCATGCTAGTGTACCCTTGCATTCTGATCTTATTGTTAAAATGTATGTAACGTGACTTATTCTTTTCCAATCATGCAGTTTTACACATTCCTCGAGACTTCTCTTGTTACAATAATATTATTGTCCAATTTCATTGCCTTCTTTAATGAAGGAGAGATCCCTGCTTCACCAGAATCTCTAGCGACAACTTTTCTCACATTTGGTGAGCATAAACCAACTTTGTGATTGCCTTATTGAGATGATTGTGATGTTTCCTCTTTTCTTAATTACTATATGTCTCCCTTTTCCCAGTGCTTAATTTGGCATTCGCTTTGAGTGTTCTTGGCCTCCTAGTAATGCATTTGTCATTGGTGGCAGCCAATATTACAACAATTGAGGCAAGTGGTTGAAACTTACCTTCCTTATTTCATTGAAATTTGATCGAATTCTTGTCAGTTCTAGCCTTTCTCTTACCTCAGGCATATGAGATGAAAACTACTCCTAAATGGAGGTATGATCTTGGACGAAGAAAGAATTTTGAGCAGGTTGTACTCCCTTTCTTACACTCTTAAGCTATTTTTTATTTATGAAAGTTAATTGGTAAATATTTTTTTATTTAGGAAAGCTATTTTTTTTTTTTAAACCGGAAGAGAAATAAAAGAGAACTTGTTTTCACCTATGTTGCACCGATACGGATATGGCAACACTGATACGACACGATACGGATACGATACACGTCAATTCTTAAAAGTACATATGTGTCATTATAATTTATAAATCATACATAAAAATTAAGCAAGCAATCAAAGCATAATATTTGAAATTACAAAAAAAAAAAAAGGAAAGCAACATCATTTGTAGCATTGTAGCTTACAATATCAAAATGAAGGTAAGCATTAAATGTCTAGTACAACAACAAAAGCATAAACATAAATTGTCCAACACATAAAGTTTCACCTATTCAATAGAAGGAATGATAAGATTAGCTTCTTCATTGGTTTGCCTTTGAACTTCTATATCACCTTCAATAAATATCATAGCTTCTAATTCATGCTCATCTAGTAAAAGATTAGCAATTTCTAATATTCTCATATCATCAGGAGACTCAAATCCAGAGTCTTTTTTTGGGAATTTTTTTTGTTTTTCAACGGACACGCACGCGTGTCCTTTTGAAATTAAATAGTATTGGTGGATCGGATACAGCACGCCTTCATAAATAGGTGTATCGGTGCAGCATAGGTTTTCAGAAAGAATACAGAATTTTCTTTTGTTATCCATTTTCTGCCTCTGCTGTCTTTTGACTAGAATGTTTGCCTTGTTTTGTTTTTGTTGTGGTGTGACTGGTGTCTTGTGTGTACCAGGTGTTTGGAATGGACAAGCGGTATTGGTTGATCCCAGCATATACAGAAGAGGATTTGAAAAGGCTACAAACTCTGCATGGTCTGGACTAGCCATCCAAGCCAGAGTTAGATTCTCAGCATTATTGATAAGCAGGTTTTACATACAATGGGCCTTGAACACCCTTACCCATACAGATACAAATATCTCTAACCCTCATCTTTCATGTTCAAGTTTCCTTCTTTCTGTTCGACGATTTTTTCTCTTGGTCTGCTATGCTTGTTGGGGTGGAGAGGCTGACAGAATTGGCAAATACACAGACAAAAGGGCTTTCGAGATGTGGACTGACTGTTGGCAAAAAGCTTAGAAAGGTGGCAATGAAGATCTTCTTGGCATTATTTGCTGGTATAATATTGTGTAGTGCATCCATTATTACTATTATTTTATTTAATATTTCCATGATCTATACAGAAAGAAAATCTGTAGTTTTTTTTTAGTTGGAATGAGCTCAATAGATGGTTTGTTCAGCTTATGAATTTTATTGAAACTCTTATAGCAGTATATAGCTGTTGTCAAAGTTTTATTAGAATCTTAGTTGGTTTCAACTTGAAGAAGTGCCATTGACCTGTATTTCACCTGAGAGACCATATGAAAAATGGGCGAGCCTGAGTTCTGCCAGATTAGATCTGGCCTATACCAAATGGTCCCGAATTGAACTATTTGCATATTTAATGTTGGGCTTTATTATAAAATCATTCGGGCATTCAAACATATAAAAAATAACTTATGATCAAGGTGATCATTATGAGTCGTCTAATAAAATTTTTGAAATTTGGCTATATTTTTAAAGATTGTCACTCTTAAAAATTATGAATAAAACTTGCTAACTTTTGTCATCGAATTTTCATCACTCAATCTTTGTCGTTGGACCTATGTTCAACAAGTTGTTTCGTTGGATTGTTGCTATCAATGTTGAAACACCATCGTCGGACTTTTTCCATCAGACTAGTGTTGCTCGAATGCCGCCATCAAACAATTGTCGTCCAACCATCCACATCAGATTATCACCCAACTAACATCATTGGGTCATTATTACTTCACCATTACTATTGGACTACCATTCCCCAACCAACATCTTACAATTATCATTGCCTAATTATTATTACTAGATTATGATCATTCGACCACAACTATCTGTGAACTACGGTCTCTCAACCATCATTGCTGTACCACAAACTCCAAACCATAGTCACTCAATTATGATAACTCGACCATCATTGCTCAATTACTATATCCTAACCATCATCGCCTATATGCATTTCTTGATCAATGTCATCAAATTATTGTTGCCCAAGTAAGACCTCTCGACCATCATAATTAAGCTAGTGCCACCCAATTACGATCTCCATCTATACATCTCGTAACTTTGATCTTTCAATAGTTATTGCCCGACTACAATCCCCAGGCCAACATCACCTAAGCATGGTTTCATGGACTATGTCTCTTGATTACAGTATCCTGACCATCGTCACCCCACTACAGTCTCCTAATCAATATCGTCTGATTATAGTCTCCCAACCATCATAAAATGACTATGATCTCCTGGCCATTGTCATCCGATTGTGGTTTATCGACCACCATATCCAGAATATCATTGTCCAATTGTGGTAACTCAACTACTGTTGTTCGACTATAGTATCCCAATCATCATCGTCTAACAATAATTTTGTGATCAATATTGCCAAATTACAGTCTTTTAACCACCATTATTCAATATGATCTCTCAATCAGTGCCTCCTTACTACAATCTCCTAACCGCTATCACTAGACTACTATTATCTGACTAAGATCTTATGGCCAACATCGTCTGACTATGATCTTTTGAACATCATCACTTGACTATGTTTGTATGTCCATTATTAGCTAATTAAGGTCTCCTAATCACTATAGTCCGACTACAATCTCCCCACTGCCATCACCTGACCATCATCACTCGATTAAGATCTCTCTAACACATAGCCGACTACGATCTCCTGACCACCATTATAAGATTACGATTTGATTACCACTTATGACCACCATTGCCCGATTATTATTACCCAATTATGGTCTTCCAACTACCATCATCCAATCACCATCACCTGTCAACAATTTCATGATTATCATCACCCAACTATAACCTCTCGACTACTATCGCTCAACTATGATTTTTTGACCATTGTCACTCGACTATATTTTGTTGATTGCTACTGCCTAACTATCATCTGCCAACTACCATCACTTAACTATGACCTCCTAACCACTGTTACTTGACTATTATCTCTCGATTACAATCTCTTGACCCCTATCGCGCAATTATAATCTTTTGTTCATCATTGTCTTACTATTGTGTTGTGCCAACTTTATTGTCAACAATGTCAATGCACATCATTGTCTATAAGGTTGATACACTCCGTCGCTTAGAAATTAATGCATGACATCAACACTACAAATGATGCCTACTAACTTTATCACCTATTATTGATGCATGTCATAGCAAATTAATCTGATACCAACTTCCGAAATGAACTTTGACTCATAATATCAACACTAAGTTTATTCTTAAATTTTTTGTTCTAATATTCTCTCCTTAAGGCAGAATGTCCAAATGGATTATCAACAATTGCTCAAAGAAAACTTTAATGTCTCAAGGACCATCCAGTTTCCATGGAATCCAACCTCAATTATTCATGTCTACTACATTGTATCAATACTTTCTCAAATTGAAGGGAAGAGTATCATTTGTAACCTGCAACAGAAACTAGAGAACATTTTTATTAGGTTAGGCCCCATTTTTATTTTCTTAAAAATTTAGGTGTCTATTGCAACCCTGCATTTATATGTGTATATGTCAGATCTTTATACAAAATTAAGGTATTAGATACTTTATCTTTGTCTTCATAAATGTTTGAGCACATAACCATTTGGTGCCATCTATGAGAATTAACCATTGGCACTCATCTTCATTGTCCAACAAGAATAAAACTAATAACAAATTTTCAATTCTCTAGACACTACAAACTATCAAAAGACTTTTACAACCTCCTCAGCTAGTCTTGAACTGCTTGAGGCTCTACTGCACCCTAAAAATGAGAAGACTTCAACCTCAAAAAAAAAAAAAAAAAAAAAAAAAAAATTGCAAGTGTCTATCGATTTCATCTTCTCTCACTTCGATCATTCTATTATGGGCTTCTCCCATCAGCTAGGCTACTAGACTAGCAAATTGCATCATAGAGTCAGAAGTCATTGCCACCACAACACTTTGTATAATTGCAGCTTGGCTGAAACTATGTCCATGAGTTGCTTCTTAATCTTTGGGATTCATGACTCCATAACACTTCTATCTATTACATATATGAAAAGCTCAGAGTGATACACCTAAGAATAAGGACTTTCATAAAATAATCTTAATCTACTCTAATTTCACTTTCACTTAACTACTTATCATTCATACGGCTTTGATTATGATCCAATTATTCAAAATCATTGCGCTGATGCCGCCCTAACATGATCCAAGGTCTAAGGAAAAAAGTAAACAACCTATGACTCAACCTCAATTTTCATATACATCAAAGCCACTAAACATCCAAAATTATATAGAAATAAAAGATATACAATATCAGAATTCACATTTTCTTCAAAAATAATCATTTAAAATAGTTTAGAATACTTATAAAACATCAAAATGCATAAAAGAAAATTGGACTACTAAAAGAATACATCTAGGAACTATCTTCTAACGAATTCAAACCTTATAAACTTTTTCTCAATCAGACTTGCCATTTTTCTTGAAATAACATGTAATTTATAGAGTGAGCAACTACTTATTCAGCAAGCTATTCCAAATCCTATCAAAGTAATCAAAATCCACATTTGTATTTAAAATATACAAAATAATAATAAAGGATTTTACAATTTACTCTTGTAGCATTTATAGATGTAACAAAGAATAACTTTAGCTTTCATAAAACATTAATATTGGATTTACTTATATGTTTAACTTTATCAACATGATGACATATACATTACTTAAATTTGGACATGCAATCGAAATATGAATTTGAGCATAAGTTGGGCATTACTTGAGCTTTCTAGTTAATATCAAAAACATCAACTTAAATATTAACTTAGACATGAAAAAGAGTATCAACATACATTACTTGATAAGCTCGCAATGCAACCTATGATGAAAAATGATATGCATATGCCCGATGTTTGTTTATAGTCCCACTTTCATGTTACCTCTACTTGGTGTCACACCTATACAAGACAAATGGAGATATGCCTGATTCTCATTATAACTATACTTTCACTTATAACTCCATTTGTCAGCTCACATATGTACAAGATAGATGGAGAAAACATAAACATATACATGTAAGGGCCCTTGTAACTAAACTTATAGTGTACTTTAACATCTCACACACTCATCACATCCGCCATATGAACATGAAAATATTCACATTTTAACATGCATGCTTGCCATTTAATTGATTTCATGAATGCATAAGAGTGATATATGCACGATTATACTAGTAATATATGTGGGGTAAAACATACAAACATTCAATAGAATACTTTTAAACAATCATTCTTATGGAATTCTTATAATCTCATTTCGAGTCTTTTATCATTATGGGTCTTATCTAATATTTTTTTATAAAAATTAAAATAAATAATAAAACATGTGAAAACCCACACATTTAAGCCAGCCTTCAAGAATTTGTGTTCTTATGATCAAAATGCTCATAATTACTCATTTTATAATATATCAGAAATTACATTGTAAAATTTTTCTCAAACTTTATAAAATCATTTAAAACTCCATAACTATCCATACCAATGTCAAAATTGAAATAAAAATAGGGCATTTGGAACCTACCTTGGCACATATAACTACTGTAACTTGCATAGCTAACGAATTCCACTTGGCCTCCAAAATCCCCTCTTTTCTTGTCCTTTTCTGGCTCTCTTTCGATCTTTCTTGACTAGGGGTTTACAGAATGGTGAGGGCCTAATGGTTTTAGATATTTATATAAAGAACTTTATTTTTGACCAAACGCCATGGCGCCACTTCCCACAGTACTGCAGCGCTCTACCAAAATCTTCCAAATACTTGAGGGAGAGAGCATAGCGCCGCAACACCCATTTTCCAGCGCCACATCGCTTCCTAGAAAATAACCCCCATGCATAGAGGATAGCACTGCAACACTCTCATGAAAATTTCTATACTTGTATTGCTCACCTTTCTGATTCTACTACAGAGTCATTGGACTTCATTAAACATGAGACAACTTAAAAGCTACAAATATGTAACATATTACAAAAATAATCATATAGTTCTTACCATGTTGGGCTTAGATGAACTTGATTTTGTAGCACGAGATATTACATCTAATCCTAACCAATCCCTCTTTTCTTGCTCGTTAAAGATTCACCAACTTCAATGAAGAAGGACCTCAAGGGGCTTCAACGACTAAAAAGATAAGGAAACTTAGAAGCAAGACATAGAAAAGAAAATCAAAGGATAACTATTTAGAAAGGCAAAAGGGGTTCAAACACACTCACTAAAAAAATAAATGGTCATCCAATAGGTGTTAAGTAGGTAGCTTATGCAATCCAACCTCTCCTTCGACAAGCTTAAGACGAACACAAACAGCTCAAGAAAAAATATTAGGGATTGCCCTCAGGCATGTTGCATCTCATGGGGACTAGTACTCATGTGTCATCCCACGATCGATTTTATGAAAAAGATGTTCCTCCTCTAGTCACTAGCTTCCATTAACCAATGAATCCTTAAATGCATGGATGAGAAAAAAGAATGCAACCACCCTTGAGCTTTATGTCATTGAAAAAATCCACAAAAAAAAAAAAAAAAATTCTCTACTAGAGCTATCTCCTCTTTAAGAAAGTAGATGTGGCCTAGAGTACATTGATACTTTGCACAATTTGGGTAGGTATTAGGCCATACTAGTTGATGATGGTTGAGATATCGATAAAAAGAGGAAGACATAACACAAAACAAGATTGGTTCTGGTAAAAACATAATTCACCTTCCCTTAGTGAATTTGGAGACTAACCTTATAAAGGAGTATAAATGAAAGAATCACCACCAATGACAAACTTTACTTATGTTCATTCGATCTTGCATCCCAAAATTGATGAAGGCCTTAGCATAAGGAGGTGAAATCACTGGGCATGAGATAGGTCAATGTAGGAGAGGTTGAAGATGCAAGAACTTGAATAACAAAGAGAAAAGTGACCATATGTATAATTTATAGTAGGGATATGAGAAGATGAAGCTTCACATGGCAAGAAGGTCAAATCACCCATGATGAGTTTTAAATTTGTATAGATTTGAAGTGGCACCACCATCAATGAATATAAATGCACATCTCTTCAAAAGTCTTCAATCTCTTCCAGCTAAGCATGTTAGCATACTGTTATGATAACCCACAAAAGAAATAAAAATCTTTTTAAATGATAAGCACTTGTTATCTTCAACGAGAGATATCCCTCTAGAAACATGGTATTTGGTGCATGGGAAGTCAACATTGCTTCCACATAAATCATTGAATGTGGGTCGTCCTACAAATATTATTAATCTAAAGCTAACTCAAAAACATTGAAAACTTGCACACCTAATGCTCAAGAAACTCACCCCATGAGATATAAATAGTGGACTAATTTGGTTATAGGAATCAAAGTGATCTCGACATAGGATACATATTACTCCCTACAAGAGAGCATAGGCCTTACCAAGTAGATGGACAGTCTCGACAAGGTTACATCTTTCATATTTGTAGTTGTTCCTAGATGGGGAAGGGGTATTCCAAGAACTGAAAAGGCAATAAATGATGTTCATATTTTTCATAAATTGTCATTTTCACTAGTTAGTAGAAATAACAACGGCCTTTTGACTTATTTTCTCTCTCTTTTTGCAAGTTACTCTCTAAAGATATAAGATAATTAAGAAACTAAATATATCTTTGTATCAACATCTAGATGAGTCACATTAACTAGAAGAGGCACTAGTATTAGAAGAACTTGACTAGATAGGGCACTCATCCAAGTCATGAGGCATTCACTTCGGGAATACTCACCCCAGCTAGCGGAGGTTCACCTCAGGAAGAACTCACCCAATTGAGGCACTTGTCTTGAATAGAGGGACGTACACTCAATAAACAAGAGGCATTCACTCCCTTAATAACTACATCAATAGGCCTTATTCATTAGAGTAATTAGTCAAAAGTACTTGACTGAGGCATTCACCGAAGGCATCCCAAAGCCACATTAAAGATGGTTGTCCATATGTAGCCAACATAGTCTCGATTATATATATGTAATTGTCAAATTATGTATTTATTGCATTATAACTTAGATATAGTCTCACTTATAACCTTTTTTACCTTATAAATGTGTGGTTGAAAGGTATTTTTAGGACTTCTTGCTATTTTTATTGTTAATTGAGAGAAAAAAAATCATAGAGCCCATTCTCCTTACTCGATCATCTCTCATGTCTCTTACTTTATCATTCTAATAAGTTTTGTCACTACCAAAAAATGCTAATTTCTAACGGAAATAAATTTTCGGCAGAAGATTTCCTGCGGTTTTTCTGGCACATTTCTGATAGAATTTTAAATTTTCTATAAAATATTTATTATTAATATTTAAAATTATTCATTTTGTTAAATTAAATTAATTAAACTAAATATTATTAAACTAAAATAATAATAATAATAAAAATTAATAATTATTATTATGTTAATTTAACTAATTAAAATAAATTAATTAGATAATCTAATAGAAATTATAAAATAGATTAAATAATATAAATATAAAATAATTATTAAAAAAGTATAATTTAATTAAAAAATGCAATATGCATCACAGCTCATGGGAAAGAACTAGGTTGTTTGAAGTAAGCGGGGTTTGAACCCCATGCAGGCAAGCGGAGGGTCCGCGAGCGGGGCTGCTGATTCACAGGTTTGCGGTTTGCGGGAGGGTATGGTTCACGAGCCTGTGGAGTTCAAGCGCGGGCTTGGTTCACGGGACCGTGGAGTTCAGGTGGGTTCATGCGGGTTCAC